>NC_048895.1:114184450-114231062 GCF_011077185.1 Oxyura jamaicensis | reverse complement strand
TAGGATAGGATAGGATAGGATAGGATAGGATAGGATAGGATAGGATAAGGTAGGACAAGACAGGACAGGATAGGATAGGATAGGATAGGATAGGATAAGATGGGACAGGCAGAGTGATTTCCAAGGATTGACACAGATCAAATATCCTCACTAAAAAACAGGAATCCATTCGTTGTCTCTTTTTCCCTGACAGAAGATATATACAGTATTACATACATAGAAGTAAACAACTTGAAAGGGATCTATCCTTGAATATAGGCCCTCACAATATATATCCCTCTTAGATTATGTTTCTGTCCTGAGAAGCTAAAATCCTCCTCTTTCATGAACAGACGGGACAACTAACTCCAAATGTCTTATATCAGCCATGAAATTTAAATTGTAAAAATACTGCTAGTTTTCCCTAAATAAAACTGTACCAGGGACCATAATCAGTTCTGGTGTCTGAATCTGAGCCCTGGAACTGTTTATTTGTTACAACAGGTACAATCAAAGAAGTGAGTATTGAAACAAAGTCACTGATTTTATTTTTAATTTCAACCTGATACTTAACTTTTCATTCAATCCCCAAAAAAAACTCTAGTGTTTTGTCAATTTTTTTAATCTTTTTGTTTGTTTGTTTGCTTGTCTGTTTTTTTGCAAAATTCTTTATTGACCTGCAGTCAATCAGCAAAGAAAGAAAGCAGACAACTTGGTTTAGCCACAGTAATCAACATGATATGAGAAACGGAGGATGAGTAGGGAAGGTAAGAGGGCTTCAGCTGCCTTTTGATTTTTTTTATGCCAAAATCATCATTCTGCAATCACTTAATAACATGGTTTTTATGATGTCTCATATTTCATCCCTAATTATTTCTCATCTTCTCTGATCTGACTGAAATAAAACCTCAAAAATTGGCTTCAGCAGGGCACAGCCTGGTAGGAAGAGTACACTATAAATACAGTGTAGAAAGATATAGCTGTTGCTTTTATTTGACAACCTAACTGTTCCCCAAGCACTCATCCACCAGCCTTATAAAAGGAAATGTATTTACTGAGGTCCAAATTCACCGTTGGCTTAAGTGTGTGCAATTCCACTGAAGTCAACACAATTGTATCTGTTTACTTTCATGGTGAATTGGGACCCAGACCTTTGCTGAAGTAATAAAAGGTCAGTCAAACATACAGGCAAGAGACCAACTTATTGTTTAAATGAAAGCTATGGCTTTGCTCAAAGTTTTTGACATAGATGATAGCATCAGTTAACAAATGAACTGAAGTGAAAGAATAAGCATTGTGGTATATGAGTGATTTACATAAGTTTATGGGCATGTTAAGTTAGCTGAGCTATGACAAATAATTTAATTTTTTTACCACCTCTAAAAACGCAGAGAAGTATGTCTTAGCTTATCTCAAATAGCAAGACTAAGTACCTTTTAAGTAAATATGCAATATTTGACAGTAAAGACAAAATGAGTCTGATAAAAAAGAGTATCATACACTTATGTTTTATTCCCTCTGAAGACATTAGGATTTGTCAGTAGGACTTAAAGCCTCACTGGGTTCATGAAAAAATAAATAAATAAATAAATAAATAAATCATGTTACAGTCATTTGGTTGTTTTGGGGAAGCTCATACAGTAGCTCCATCTTTACCCCACCAAACATATCTAAGATGGCAGGAGTACATAGCTAGAGAAAAGGATGAGTCCTACTAGCTTGGTTTTATTTTATCTCAAGGTTAGAATCTCATTTACCCATATTACCATACTGCATGGGAACATAATGGGAGATTTATTAGGATTCATGTTGTCTACTTTCAATTTGTAGTTAGGAAACTAGTTTAAATAAATAAGTTTAAACCTAGGCTCCTCCTATAGTCAGTGGAGGCTGTATAATTAGTAAAAGTGATTACCATCCTGACAGTGATTCTCCATAGCAAAGAGGTGTATGTGTTACCTGTAGCACAAATAAAAGATGTGCGTGCAGGGGTACATTGGAGGGCAATATGGGAGGGAACCTACAGTCAAGAGAAAGACATCAGTAATAACAATGTTGATAAATATACTACAAAGCAAGCTTAGAGCAGTGAACCTACGGCAGCATTATTCAGTGTCTAACTCTCACTTCTGGATCTTAGCCTAAGACACCAGGTGTTACATGAAAAAATGCCAACCATATAACACAAGAAAGCAACAAGAATACACACAAAGCAATAATGAAACTTTCAGAATATACCTAACTTATTTATTTATCAATTAAAAATGTTGTATACAGATTGAACAAAACAGATTAAATTCTTTCAAAAGCTAGACGGGTAAAGATAATAGTTGACAATGGCTAGTATACCTACTAACCTCAGTTACCCTGGTCATATAATAGCAATGATGACAACATAAAAATCTTACACAATTTTGAGAAAATCTCAAGATGAATTCCTGTTTTTGCAAAATTAAGACAAAAAAGGGAGGGGTCTACGGCCTCCCTGCACGGGCAAGAAATCTGTTATTCAGTTTCTCAGGTTAGCACTTCAATTGCTAAACCATGTAATTTATTTATTCCTGACTATTTCTGTTAACTCTGTGTTGACACAGATATTACCGCTCCACGGTTTAGTCCATTGACTTTACCTTTTTTGTTCATACACAAACACATCAGCATCTACAGTAGTATATGAGAAGGGACAGGAACAGGTATCTAGCCTGAAAGCCAGCTGGCACAGTGTAGCTTATATTAATGGCTAAACTCTCTTATGTCCAAGCAGGTTGCTGCATGCAACTTGGTTGTTGGGAACAGCCACTGGATTGTGCCATCTTTGACCCAGGCACTAACTGGAGAAGTTCCAGTTGGCCTAAGCCATGAACCAGGCAAACAGTTTAACAGTATTGTTGACCTAATTGCAAGTCATGAGCCCATATTCTGGCCTTTTTGAGTTTGCTTTTTTGCCTTAATTTATTTTCTACTGATGTGTTAAACCAGAGAGGAAATCATTTCAGTCTAGGACATGAAAATTCTTAATTTTAACACTTTAAGATAGAGGCTGCTCCTGAGAGGCAAAGTGTTATTTTATGACATTTTTCATTTTCAAGATTCAGGTGCAATATGTAAAAATAGGCATAGAAAATAGGGCTTTGACTAGACCTCAGGAGATCATTTAGTCCATCTACCTTCCCCAAGGCAGGATCTTCTATATCAAACTGTTAATGGAATATGTTTGTTTAACCTACTCAAAATCTTCCAGTGATGGAGATTCCACTACCTCCCCAGGCAGTGTTAGCCTATACTTCGAAAGTTTACCTAATGACTAACCTAAATCTTCCTTGCTGCACTTTAAGACAATTGCTACCCATCCTTTCCCCATTGGGAACAGAGAACAAGTTATTTCCTTCATCTCCAGAGCAAACTTTTCTTTATCTGCAGCCTTTTGTCCTCTCTCCCTTCTGTTTCCTTTGCTCATAAGACTAATAATAATTTAAAATAAGTATAAAATATTTAATATGGACACTAATTCCACAAACATTATATTAAGCAATATATTTGTAAAGGTAGAAAATGCATATATGAGATTTTGCAGCAGTGTGCTTATTTAAATGCATTCTTTAATTTGATTTTCAGCTGGGAGCTGTTTCAGTCATGGGGGTTTCTTTGCATCTTTTAAAATATCCAGGTCAATCTGTCTTTTCCTCTAACCCTCAAAGGGTTAAGTCCCTGTCTGATAATTCCCCTTGCAAGTCAGATCCATCATTACAAACAGAATCTTTACAGGAGGACATATTTCATTTTTTAACTGGAGCATATCTAATGATCTGGGGGAAAGCCCTGTCTCGTAACATTTGATCTAGCCTCAGACAAGAGGAGCAAGGTGGCATCAGCCTCTTCCTATTTAGTCATGAGCCAGGGAACTGCACCAGTATACAAGTGACATGCAGAACACATGCATCAAAGTAGCAGCTCAATCTGTACTGCAAATAACACTCTTTCATGTCTCAGCATGGTTGCTGGCCCTGAGCTGTAGTTCCAGTAATTGACATAGTTGCCCAATGCTAGAAAACAAACTCGAAAACTATTCTCATTAGACGTCCCCCTGGTTTGCTGCTCAGTTATTGTAAAACCCAAACACTGAGCTTCCTACCAGCGTGGCTCTGTTTTTAATTAGTTCTGATGGCACTGGGCGACGCGCCAAGGAAAAAAATGAACTTCCTGTGACTGAGGCTTGTTGCTCAGTATGTTGCTTCCTCCACACAGAGATTGTTTTCACAACATTTTCTGAAAGGCAGCTACTGAGAGAAATAATACAAGTTTTTACTGCTTTTGATTTTTTTATTCTCCCTTCCATGCTTATAAAAGGCAGCTCAAAGTCAAGGATCCTTTAAGTTACTGTGCTATTATTCTGCTTTTGTGTGACTTGGCTGATTAAAGACATCCTAGCAGACTAATTTTTTAATAGAATAAGCACAGACTCCTGTTAAAAAAATTAAGACTGAGGACTTTTAAGTGTTTTAAATAAATCAATTTGCATATTTGCAGGCATGGAGTGGGGAGGGAGTTGAGGCTTACATTTAACAGCAGAAGCTATCAGTGTGAGTATTAATGAGTGAAATGGCAGATAAATGTGATTCCAAATAGAGTGCTAGTGTGGAGAACTGACCAGTGATGAGGTATTCAGTGTCTTATCAGTCTCCTTCATTTCTTTTATGAGGTTTGTCAAGATGATTCCTTCTGAAACAAGGCTCAAACCCAATTTCATTTCAGGGAGTGCTGTGTGTGATACAGACTCAGACACCTACATTTAGGTGTCTGCAATGAGCATGTCTGCATGTGCACTGTCTCTTATTCAAATCAGAGTGATTGAAGATCCAACTGATACCCTCAGTGGAGTGACCAAATGCACATAGGTATACCTAGTGTGAGCTGAGCTGCTTTCCAGGCTCCATTGACTGTATGGACAGGATTTCCATCAATTATAGTGAAACATAAATATCTAGAGCAGATGAACATATCTAAATTTTAGTTTCCTAACTACAGAGGTACATAGAAGTAAGCATGTATCTTTGGGTGTATTGAACTGATCTCTACTGATTCCTACTGATAACACATGAAGGGCTTGATTTAGCTGTCCACACATGTACTAAGTGTAATCTGAGATCCCCCTAACTCTCATCTCACTTTCAGCTGCCTCTCTAGAATGGCATATGTCTCCTGGTAGGTCTGGTGATATATCTGCGAGTCCCACATGGATGTCTCATAGATCCTTGTGTCTCAGATGGCACTAAAAGCTATGTCAAGTTAAACTGAATTAAGCTCTAGATTTCATTGACTATAATGAGAGCTTAGGCACCAGGTACAAATTTCCACATTGCAGTCATCAAAATTAGGCAGCTGAACCAGGAGAGGAATCTCCCCTGCCATGCATCATTCCCTGGATGAATGCTACTCTATTTGATACACAGGTAGGTGTCTTGCAGCTAATTCTGTGCTTTATAAATTTCATTTTAAAAGATGATTTGGGAGAAAAAGGATAAACTCAGCCTGAAAACTTCTGAACCCAGTTTGTATGGTTGAAAGCAAGCTGTGACAGCCTGCTGCTAAACTATTTTGTGTCAGTCTCATTTGTATAGGTATATCTAGAGATAAAAGATCCATTCAATTCAATTATAATGTCAGTCAAGTCAAAGACAAAATACAAAGTCTGTTTTCTGTTGTCACTGGGATTCTAGCATTACTTGTTTTATATTTTAAAATAAGAGTGTGAAGTGCATCAAGACACATAACAAGTATGCAATACCCTTCTGGCATTTGTGCACACAAGATGGCAGGTTTCAAAAGTGACCAACTCCTGCAGTGGGGATTCAATGGCTTCAGTAGACTGTGTGAATGACTGGATGTTAACAACTGGGCACTTAACAGGATGGGTGATCTTAAGACTATTATCTAGTTCTGTTATTTATTTATTTTTCTAATGTAGAGATTCAGTCTCTTCAAACTACATCTATGGATAAAGAATGTTACTGTCACTTGAAGTAGATCTTCTTTGTTTAAAAATATTAAGAGGTAGAAAGTGGTAGAAAAATCCACTGACAACTATTACATACTAAGACTCAGCATTTCCAGAGTCACAGATCACCAGGAGACAGAAGAAATGCCTAGAAGATTTTGCCATAGACTTGCTATTTTATACAGCCCCTTAGGCTCCCTTTGTGGAGATCAGGCACAGGATATTTGACCCAACAGACCCATTTTGCATTCAACCCATAATGAACTGACCTCTTCCTCGTATTCTTCTGTGGGGATCCTTCCACACTTTGTTTTGAGCAATGGCAGCTGTGACAAAGAGAAATAATGTTTCTGTGTTGCCTTTGGTTATCCTCAAAGGGATGCCAGTCAGGATATCGTTAAAGACTGAAGTCCTCTATCATCTCAGACTGCTTTTGGATTATGAAGATATGAAGAACCTTATGAAGATAGATTTGAGAGAGATTCCACATGCAGATCTTTATGTGTTTAAACACTTCAGGGTCTACAAGCACCCAAACAATATCTAAGGATGATTTTAAAAAAAAAAAAAAAAAAAAGTGAGGTTAAAAAGTTTTAAGGCACGTATCAACTGTCCCCATGACAGGAAATATGGATATGGGAAATACAGAGCCAAATATTCCTCAAGCAGTTCCCAAATCTTAGGCCTTGCTATGCCTTTGGGCTACTATTCTCTTGTGTTTATATATTTCCAGTGTGCTTGAGAAGGCACATTCTGTTGACTGCTTATGTATTTTGACCCAGATTGGTGCCCACACTGGATAAGCTAAAAGAAGAAGTATAAACGATGTCTCCCTTTCATCATGACAGAGGCTACAGAAGCACTTGAGACTCCCATTCCCCTTCTTCAAAACCCTGTTCATTGTTCTCATTAATGCTAGATATTAAACGTGTTTTTTTTTTGTTTGTTTTTTTTTGGTTTGTTTTGTTTTTAAAGTTTGTGTAGTCTGTACTAGTCTGATAGGTCTGTACTGTACCTTACACCCCCAGAGTCACATTTGCCTTTCATCCCTCTGTTTTGTCCAAAGCACAGCCTTTGGATCCTGTACATCTCTACTCACCAGTGTGCTAGCACCTTATACATGTAGCTGGCCAGCTTTTCTTAAGATTCTCCAGGGGCAACCCTGTGTGTTGGGGATAGGCAGAGATCAAACCAGGATCAAAGAAGTGCCTAATTTGGGCCAAGGTGTGTTTGTGTGTGCATTTTTGTCTGGTTGTTTAGTTTGGTTTGGTCTGTTTTCTTTTTGAGAATACAACAAAATGCTTATTCCGGAGGACTGTTCCAACGGAGCTGGACTACAGCAAATTAGTAAAACAAAATGTAATTAATCTAGTTCTATAACCCTGTGGTATGGTTGTATGGTCTATTCATGCCAATACTACTTAATCTGTTTGATCTTCAAAAAAGTGTGGCTGCACCAACTCTACCTTTTCAAATTTCATTCCCTGTCCCTGTTATCTTCTAAGATATGTCTAGGTGTAATATATTGGGAGACCACTGGCTGGCATGGCAAAGACCATTTTTATGCTGTGTCTGTATAGATAACTGTTCCAGGGCCTGGGAATGTTCTTTGGCACACTTTAATTTACTAAGATTGAAGCAGCCTAAGGGACTAGATATGTTTAACTTAGGTCACCAAACAGGTCTGCAATGTCCCTCTGGGGAGATAAGAATCATGGAACAGATACCTTGGGAAAACTGTAAATTCTGTTGAAACCTGAAATCCTGACCAATAAAATATTTGAATTACCTTCTTTAAGAGAGGAGGTTAATTCCATTTTCTCAGTCAGTTTCTTGTCCAAATTGTTCTGGTTATTTTTCTTTCTTCTTATATATCCATGCAAGTTTGATTTTAAACATGTTTTCTTAACTCTGTCTTAAAAGAGTATCTGGAGAAAGGGATTGGGTATCTCAATTGCCAGCTATTTCACATCAATTGAAATCAAAGACAACCATGGTTTTGAAGACTAACTTCTTGAACTCCAAAGTACATTTTTTTATAGCACAAGTTGAGGGATCAGACATATTCCTAAACAAGGTTTCACCTACCATTCTTATATAAAACCATGAGTTCAATTCACGGTCACTCCCCTTGAGGAAAGTTTGAGCATTCTAGATCTCAAAATCACAGAACTGTTGCAACTGGAAAGCAGCTCTGGAGATTGTCTTGCCCAATCTCTCTGTTCAAGCAGTAACCCATAGCGGGTTGCATATTAACAAAAACCTGCTGAAGCTAGATGGATGTTGTTTGTAACAGTAATGGGACTCTTCTTAGTGCCATTTAAGATCCAGGCCAAGTCTTTTAGAAACATAAGTCATGAATTTCATAGAGTGATGAAGCTGCTTTTGTACCACCAGTATGTCAGCTTATATTGGCACAGGTACTTATATATAACTAAACTTGTTCATGACAATTGCTCTTTTCTTGGTTTCATGGATTTATTGACAAGAGTAAGAAATCTGTGTAGAGCTGAAAAATATAAGTCTTACCTGAGGGTGAAAAAAAACAAAAGTAAATGAAGACTAGGCAGGATACATTATTTATTTCAAAATCTGCTAGGGCTCATGTATGAGAAGCTGAACTGAGCCCATAGGGTTCACGGAATAGCTGATGTTGGAAAGGGCATCTCAGATCATCTAGTCCAACACACAGAGCAGGGTCATCCTGAGCAAGTTGCTCTGGGCCATGTCTAGTCAGCTTTTGAGTATCTTCAGGGATGAAGATTCCTCCACCATTCTGGGCAACCTGGTCTGGAATTCAAACAAATTCACAGTAGGGAAAAAAAAAAAAAAAAAAAAAAAAAAGCACAGGGGCCTTCTCTTTTCCAGCCTGAACAATCCTAGTCTCTCATCCTTTCCTAGTGCATCAGATGCTCCAAATCATCAGTTGTCTCTGTGGTCTTTTGCTGGATTCACTCTAATATGTCCATGTCTATCTTGCACTGGGGAGACCAGAACTGGCCACAGTATACCAAATGTACCTTGCCAGGTCTGACCTGTTGGCAGAATTCTTCCTAATGCTGTCCAGTATGCTATTGTTCACCTTTACAGTGAGGGCACATTGCTGACTCATGTTCAACTTCTCCACTAGGACACCGAGGTCTCTCTCTGCAATGCTGCTTTCCAGCTGTTTGATCCCTAGCCTGTACTGATACATGGAGTTATTCCTCCCCAGAGGCAGGATCTGGCATTCCTACTGTTGAAATTCAGGAGGTTTCTGCCAACACATTTATCTAGTCCATTCAAAGTCCCCTTGAACAGCAGAACACTCATCTGCTATAGCAGCCATTCCTCTCAGTTTTATGTAATTTATTAATATGTTAAGGGTGAACTCACCCCTATCATTCATATAATTAATTAAGAGGTTACATAGTTTTGGCCCTGGTAATGAACCCTGAGCCCCAATAACCCTCTAGTTATTGGTCACCAGATTTGTCTCATCACAAGCTTCTGAGTATTTTAGTTCAACCACTTTCTAGTATACCTCCCTGTCCATTTATCTACTCTGCGCTTAATCATCTTGTCTATGAGAATACAGCTCACCCATCCATCATTCTAGCTCCTTTGTTTGAGAAGTTAAACAGAAGTTTATGTCCTACTATGTCCCACGTTTACACCATGAGTTTGATCTAAATCTGAAATCCAGGTAGTGGTGGGATGGGAGGGAACCTGGTCTGCTGTGCAGAACTCAGACTTCAAACTCCTTTGCTCTCCCTGATTATCCTTGGCCATTATTTACTTCATGTTTTGAAATATTACCTGGGCTGCATCTAAAATGTGGCTCCATTCAAGGATTGTCCATATTATCATTTTTTTTTAATAATTTTTTAAAGAAAAACACTTTTCAACAACAACAATCCAATCTAAAAACATTTTCACTCTCTGATTAAAAGCTAGTGTTCTTGTTTGATTTTGTTTTGTTTTTCCCTATCTAAGCTTTGGCTTCCTCCCCTACAAAACTTTCACAGGAATACCCTTTCAAATCACCCTTTTTTTGTCCTAATCCTTCAAGGGCTTTGCCAAAATATCTTCTTTTTCTCATGGCACTTCAGATGCCTAAATCCAAACAATGAGTAATGATTTCAGACTCCTTTTCAAAACTGTATTTGCAAATGACTTTACATATCAGGTAACAGGAGCTATATAGGTTGGCTTAATCAACAAGAATACTCCTGAATGAAAGACGTATAGAGTCCAGCCCTTCAGACCAGAGCACTCATATTTAGCTTACACATTTGAAGACGGCGTAGGTCACAATCTTAAGTGCTGAAATTCCAAAGCAGGCACTGGAGTTACACAAGGGATTAATTTGATTCTGTATTTAGATTAACAGTACTCATATAAATACTAAATTAGAGCTGATGTCAATCTTTTATGCTAATTGCTAGTTAGACCCCGTACAAAGACATGCTTTGCTTGGACCACTTTTCTAAGATTGCTATCTATCCACTGTGGAGAGATTTACGCATTTGCTTTCCATTAGCATTAATAGGAGCTGTCCACATAAATCACTCATCGCCAGCAAGAAAAGATAAAGTCCTACTAAGTTCAGAGAACACAGGCTTTCCCAATTGAAAAATCTATTAATAATAAAAAACCTACAATGTAAATATCTGACATCTGAGCTGCATAGTAACACTGTGATATGAAATAAAGTAGTCCATGAAGTGATTGCTTCAAGGGGTAGAACTGCATGGTTATTTCCAAGCCTTTTCAAAAAACTCATATAACTCTTATGGTATTGGTAGAAACATAAATAAAGCAAATAGCTGCAGAGGAAGGAGGAGGAGCAGGAACATAGTAATTTCAATTGTTATTTTTATTGTCCTTCTTTTTTTTCAGTGAGATAGTGACAGATCCAATAAAAAGCCTTGTTATATGTGCAGAGAGGACAAAGGTTGTTTGAAATAATAGAAAAAAAATCTCTTAGCTAATCCAGATCTAACTGGGCATCAGATCATTTGGGCTAAGTTAAAGGTATCCAGATGCAATGCTAGCTGCTTTGCTCCTTGTTGCTGTTCGTTATAGAAATTGATGTAATTTATCTCACTAGGCCAGGGAAACACACAGATCATTGGCTGGGACTCCCTAGTGCTTGGCACTGGGCCAGTCATGATTATGATCTGTGCAACTGTATGACATGATGATATATAAAAAGTAAAAGCAGAAGTGTTTTTCCCTTTCTGGTGGTGTAAACCTTTATGGATTCCAGCCAGCTTTCCACAAAGTAACACTGGATAATCAAAAATAACCTAGTTTCATCCATCAAATTTTTATTATTTAATACCTTACATAGCACTAATTACCATTTGTTAAAGTAAGGTTATAAAAGACTGGTCAAAATCTTTGTCTGTATTTCAACATATGTACACACATCTATTGTTTGTGTTTCCTTCTACTTCGAAAAGAACTGAGCATTAATTACATGTCATCATTACAGCACTGAGCCATTGAAAGTCACCTACTGGAAAACAAATTTGATAAAATATTTTATTTTGCAATTAATGCTTAATCACTTTACATTAATGAAACTACATGATGTGCATAGGTTTGTGTGATAGAGAGAAAAAAAAATCAGAAAACATCATTTTGTCAAATTAAAATATCTCATGGGGATATATCTATTTAAATTGATTTTTTGAGTTTCACAGGTGAGTGTTTAACAGAATAATTTTGTTTTTCTAACAAGGAACCCATAGTTCTGGCTTTCTGATGCCACAGTGCTCACAGTTTATATTTGATTTAATTTCAAAACATCCCAGTTAAGCTTCTGCCATGACCCCAAGAACATGTGGTAGAACCTGACTGTCTTCTTAGAAAAAAAAAAAAAAAAACCTTTAAACAAATAAAAACAGCAGAATCCACTGATTCTCCTGCAAAGTTGTCTTAATGGATCAGCTGGAGTTCTCAGATAAAGATCTGAGATTTCAATTTATATCCACAAGATCGCTGGATCTCATGTCTCTGTTTCTTTGTTACATTAAAAAGCCTTCATGTATGGCATGTAACTCCCTGGTTAAGTAATCCAGATTGTGCTGATGAACTGATGATCTTCATGAACCTGTATACTTCATCTGGGGTTTGGCCAAGGTTTTATCACTGGCCCAGATTATTAGATGGAAAGGAACAATTCCTCTCTCTTAAGGAACACTGTTTCAGCCAAAGGTTAGATTGATTTTGGCTGCCATAGAGCAACATCTCTCCAGTTTATCCAGTGCCTGATAAGCTTGGATTCATGCTCAGTACTCAGTCCAAACACCCATTGAATTTATTTGGGAAGTTGGTTTGAAGGAAACAACCATAAGTAATAGCGATAACTTTAAAATACTTGAACACCTGCATGAATGGAGGAACAGGGTGGGAGTAAAGTGTTGCACTTGGCAGGGAAATGAGAAAAAAAAAGACTGAAAACTAGTAAAATGCCTAGATATTGTGACATGCAGCTCTGAATATGCTGCTGAATCGTATTCATTCTCATTTTAGGGTTGTCAGCTTTGGGATAAGATCCTCACAGATGAAGTAGCACTTGTTTCATTTCTGTTCAGGACCTATCACAAGGAAGGAAATATAGACAGACAGACAGACAGGTAGATACTTAGAATATCTTTGTGGTCTCATTTATAACACAGTACCTTAATGAGCTTTGTATCACTGTGACAGCATGCAGAGCCCAATGTGCAATTTACATGGATGAAAACAAACAAAAAAAAAAGTAGAGAGGCCACAATGCAAATGCAAAGAACATGAAACCATTCCTCATCTACAGAAATGCATGAAAGGGTTTCTGGTGATAATATTTTAATTAAGAAGCTTTATTTGTTACAGACACAGGTCATTCTGAGAGTGCACAAAAGGATCCAGTGGAACAAAAATTATAAAAATAATGATTAGAATGAATATTCTGAAACAGAGGCTGACAAAGAAGTAGAATCTATTGTTCCTGTGAGCACTAAAAATGACAATAGAAAGAACCTTTAGAAAAACTGTAAAATTGGTATTTTACATGTAAACACTTTCAACCAACAACACTAAGACTCTCCATTTAAAAAAATAAAAATAAAAAATTCTAGAAAATGTAGTGATTACATAGATACATACATATCTAGGTAAACAGATGCGATGAAAGAAGAGATACTGTGATAAAAGAGAAAAATCAAAAAAGAACGGAAATGGCTGATTCTTTCTTTGTGACATATTTTCTCTCTCATCCTTGCATATTTGCATTAAAGTGATTGTGAATAATGTACATTTGACCAGTGCTGTCTGCGGAACTAATGCCTATTAAAGTGATGGGAAGTAGCATATGTTGTGCCTTGGGCAGAGAAAGTCCAATCACCCCCACTGTGTGCAAGTCTCCAACTAAAATGCAGGACAGCCTGGGTTTTATCCTAAATGAACCCAGCAGGGAGAAACAGGACATAGTCCCTCATTCCACATTTAAGCTTCTAAACTAAGGTTTAAAGAGTCAGATTCAGAAAAAAGGAACTGTAACATCCATCATTTAATTTACACTTCGCGCTAATGTTATTTTATCTTTCTCTGGTATTATCACTGTGAAGAAAAGCATTAAGACAGGGAAAGTAGATGTGTATTCGGTTGTTTCAAGAACTGAGATGCATTTACTTTATTGGTACCAAAAGAAAGAAGAAAAAGAAAAAAAAAAAAAAAGGGGGGGGGGGGAAGGGAAACAACCAAAAAAAAAGGAAAAAAAAAAAAAAAAAAAAAAAACTCTCCACTGCTCCACTCCTGTTATTCTTTCATATTTTCTGCCAGTGCACAATTTCATCAGTAATTGCAAAATGGTTTGGGTTTGTTTGTTTTCACTTTTATGTTCTTGCACTGTACTAGAAATGTTCTGCTATTTGAACAGTTTGTAAAGCTTTTTGAGTTGTATTACATAATCTTTCCAACGACCTCCAGCATAAAGTTCAGATCTAAAGCAATCTTTCTTCTACCTGTGTGAACTTGATAGCTAGGAAAATATATATATATATATATATAGAACTGCATGAGAATAACAAATTTAGCTGAACTAAGGAAATAAAATTTGCCGAATTGTCATGTTTAGATCTCTAGTGATGACTTTTGCTTCATTACCTTCAGCACTGAAAAAAGTGGAGGGGGCAGGGGAGGAAGGAAAAGGAGGCTTTTTTTCTTCCTTTTTTTTTTTTTTTTTTCAATATGTAGTATTTATAGGAGGAATTTGTTTCCCTTTCCAGTGAAATAAATCCATCTTAAATAGAACTATATCTCTTAGTGATGTGGAAAAACATTTGCTGCCAATGTAAATCAGGAGTAACTGCTGTGAAATGAATGGATTGACATAGAATCCTACTTACAGAGGTGCAAGTTCTGAATATCCCACTGACTTGACATTAAGGTATAGAAGGGAGAAAGAAATTTCTTTTTTCCAGCAGAAAAGTAAACTATATTGTTAATTTAATGTGTAATCTTGAGTGCAAATTTTAGTATGTTTTGAACTTTTTTTTTTTTTCCTGCAGGGGAAGTTTCAGAGTTAATACTTTCAATTATTGTTTTGTAGAGTCTCAACTAAGAGTTCTGAAGCCAGCAAGAACCCCCTTTTTTAAAGCTACCAGTGAAATTCCAATCCCATTGTAGTCTGACATTCAAGCACATCCCAGCTCCAAAATATTAAACAGTGGAGAGCTGAGTTGCACTTCTGTTCAGTAACTGTAAGTAGGAAATATCACTTTTTTTTTTTTTTTCTGTTTATTGCTCATGTTATTTAATTTTAAAAGGTAATGGGTAAATAGGGGGAGAGGGAGTGGAGGAGAAAAAAAGAATGTATTATTGAGAAAATTACAAGAGTTTATTCCCATTAACAGCACTTAAAATATATGATTAGACTTCCATCATTTTCCTCACTGTTGCCTAGGAAATCCAGACTGGCTTTGGAGGAATTACTTTAGTTTTTATTTCCTTTTTCTTATCTCCCTTGAATAATTCCTTAACACCAACCATAATAACAGCACTATTAAATACTTAAATACCCCAGCTGGATTCCACCACAGTAAGTATTCTACATCCACACACTGTGGCTCAACACTGCTTTAAGCCACTCTAAGCACAGATAGCCACAAAAATTGGCAGCCTCACCCAGGGCCATGCTGCTCTGCCCCTTCCTCTGCTTTTATCATTTGGGACTGTGCCCACTGTGTCCAGATCACAGTGATCTGGATCTCCAGACTGATACTGCTGAAGAGGAAAAGGAGAGGGAGAGGATTAATGTTCAGGCAAATCATGTGGTGACCGCTCAAAGTGATAAAAATAAGAAATAAAGATGCCGGCGTGAGAGAAAGGAGGAAAATATGTGGGTGTTGGAGTGTGTATGCAGAGGTTCATTATACTATAAACCTTCCAGCAGACCACTCTGATCAGCTAAGAGTAATTGGGAGATTGCAGCTGTAATAGCTGATCATCTTACTCAAAAATCTGTCAGTGTGAACAGATAAAGTGCTGGTTTCCCCTTAAAAAGGAACTGAAGCACAGGATGACCTGAAGGTTGGATTCAGTTCAAGATTAAGCAATTCAGCTTTGATGACTACATACAGGTGTCTAAACAAGCAGGGGAGGTGTTTCTGTTCTCATTGTCAGTAGAGATATAATCAATACAGTCAGTAGAGCCATGCCAGGATCATTTTGCCAACTGACAATGTCTGTCCACATGCATGCTTTGAACTCTTGTACACTCAAATATGAGACAGACACATCTTGATTCCCTGGTGGGAACAATCTTTGGTCTGAAAATTCAGCTGAGCCCTAGAAGATTTTCCAAGAGTATTAGCTGGCTTACTCAAAACTATACTAGAGTCCTGGGCCTTGGCACTGTTTTATTTCCTAGAATAGATGTTAGAATCATGGAATGGTTTGGGCTGGAAGGGAGCATAAAGGTCATCTAATTCCAGCCCCCCAATGGACCAGGTTGCTCAAAGCCCCATCCAACCTGGCCTTAAACTTTTGCAAAAGATGGATGCCTAATGGGGCATAATTTCTCTGGACAGCCTGTGCCAATGCCTCATTACCCTCAAAGTAAATAATCTATTCCTTATAACTAATCTAAATGTACTTTTTTTTTTCTTTCTTTTTTCCTTTCAGTTTAAAACAACTCCCCTTGTCCTATCACTACACCCCCTGACAAAAAGTCTTTCTCCAGCTTTCTTGTAGGCCCCAGTTAGGTACTATCAGGCTACTATAAGGTCTCCCCAGAGCCTTCTCTTATGAGAAGAAGAGCTGAACAACCTCAACTCCCTCAGCCTGTCTTCATAGAAGAAGTCCTCTGGTTATCTTCATGGCCTCCTCTGGACTTATCCCAATATGTCTGTGTCCTTCTGGTGCTGGGGACCCCAGAGCTGAATGCAGAGCTGCAGGTGGGGTCTCACGAGAGCAGAGCAGAGGGGGAGAGTCCTCTCCCTCGCCCTGAGGGCCACACTGCTGCTGGTGCAGCCCAGGATACGGCTGGCTTTCTGGGCTTCAAGCGCACTTTCCTGGCTCATGTTGAGCTTCTCATCAAACAACACCCCAGATCCTTCTCTTGAGGGCTGCTCTCAATCCATCCTACTCCCAGACTGTATTTTTACTTGAGATTGACCTGGCCCAGATGCAGAACCTTGCACTTGGCCTTGTTGAACCTCATAAGGCTCACAGAGACCCACCTCTCAGGCCTGTCCTGCCTGGATGGCATCCCTTCCCTCCAGCGTGTCAACTGTACCACACAGCTTGATGTTTGGGATGTTCAGTAACATCCAGCACCCTAATAACATTAGGGATCCAGGTGACTCAGTCAAGCCTGAATTGGGATTTCAGACATCTAGCCATAAACACATTAATTCAGGCATATTAATCATTAAGGAAACCTCATGCTAGAACTCCTGTGTTCACCACTGCCTGATTATCTCAAGAACATAAAAGCAAAGAGGTCATCCTCACACATACTTCAGTCAGATATTGTTAATATTGTAATAACTAAGTTAAAACAAAGCTGAGTGGTTTCTGTCTTCATACTAGCTACAGTCAACAGACTCCAGCTCCTGATGCAGTTGACGAGAAAATAAACTTGAAGGATTTGCTAGAGTGAGCAATTCAACACCGTAAATATTTTTCTCCTATTATTACATTGTAAGTAGAGCATGACCCTTCAGATTTACTAAGAACTTAAAATAACATGTTATCTTAAATTTTAATGTTATTGCACTCAGGTTAGAGACCTATAAGAGGCCATCTGAATATGTCCATATATCTTTTTCTTCCCTTGTTTATTTCCATAGAAGTCAATAGCTAGACATGTTCCCATTCCTCTCATACAGACTGTGGTCTTTGAAATCAGGAAACATATTATAACGTGAAGGGTTTGGGCTGAAGCACATAATTATCAAATTCCAGAACCAAAGGTACATGAAATCTAAATAATTCCATATATCATCTTCGTTCCTACCTAGAGGGTGGCCATCTATTTCCTCCTGCAGTAGATGTTTTCAAGTTGGACAGAGACACATTTCATCTGAGACCTATTCAAAATCACAAGATACAGCTGATTTCAATGTAATTTAAATACAGACTGGATCTAGGTCATGTAAGATTTAACATTGGAGGCTATTCTTCTAATTGGAGGAGCCAGGAGGCTGAGAGTGTCTATGGTTCTGAGAGGTCTTAACAAAAATTCAGTTGTCCCTCACAGCTGCATCAGGTACTACTGGTCTGTACTATGTGTATCTCTGAGTCTATCCTCGATGCGTTCAGTGGCTGCATTCTCTATTTTATTTGGACTCTTTGCATTCTGTGTTTTTATGTGCTTAACCTTTATTAGTTCACATCTCATAATTATTGCTTCACTTTAGACTGCATATTTTAACCAAAGTCTAAGTATAAAGTAGTCTATTAGTTTTTGTGCACACAGTTTAGTGTACACATTCCTTAAATGTTTCTTCCAAGTGCTGAGATGTGCTCATTGCTATTTTCATGGTGTTTGCATCATATTTATGTCTTGCCCTAATTTTGCAATCTTTATTGCTCTCAGCTAAGAAACTGGGAGGGAAATAGGTGTGGAAATCCTTACAATTATTCAGTTTGACTTTACATATTCATCTGAAAGTAATGTAACTAACATGAACATTAATGATAGCTTTCCCTAAACCTATCAAACAATCTAATGATGATAAAAAAATGTTTAAACCAGGACTAAGAGTTGTGAACCAAAGCCAGCTCAAATTTTCAAATCCATATTCAACCCTAAGGAAAACAAGTTTTTGAAGCACCAAATTTACAGACTCTCTGTCCTGTAAGGCTGTTCACTATTGTAAAATCTATTTGGTGAAGGCATACCAAAATTGAAAAGAACCTCAAAGCTGTGTTGAGTGATTGATTTTTTGTCCTTTTTGATGTCAGTGACATTTTTGCCATTGACTTCAACTGCATCCCAATTTCTTTCCTAGCACATTTTGTACATGAACAGATAGGTTTTTTGAAGAAAGGTATCTATTTTGTGACAAACTGTGAGATGACGGAGCTTGTGGCTTGGATTTATGCTTGAAGGAAATTTTGTGCAGTGGAAGCTCTTTTACACCATGGGAATACTATACCTCACTGCTAAAAAGCTTTATAACCAAACATAGGTGATAGTATAAATAGACTCAGTGATGCTACTCAGAAAATCAGTATCTCTTTCAAAGATGGTTAGATGTACCACGTCTGTACAACTTGCTCACTTTTTTGGTCCTATTCCTATTGTTAATTTCAAAATGCATCTATTTGTCCTGTGAGTGGATATGTTTGGCGGAGAAATTACAAGCAGCTACCACCGAGCACAGCTGTTCATTGTCATCTTTGATAGCAACAAATATAATCAGTCCAAAGCAAGATCACTCCTCTAAGGGGAAAGTATATTTAGCTATCATTCAAAATCCTCATCCTGATATCCTTGATAGTTCAGTAACTCACTGTTTTGCCATTGGGGCTGGTAGAAGTTTCTTTGTTGTGATGGATGCATTTGCCATTACTCACCATACCGGTTCTCCCCTCCCCTCCAGCTGTTTTACTATAATACAATATCCAAAACCCATGAATCTTGCAGTATCCTAGCAGCCCGGTCTGTAACATTCCAGCTTGACAAAATTAGAGCTAATAATTCAAACAAGCTAAAACACCAAATGGGAAAAAGTCAAAAGACACTTTTCATTAGACTCATTGATTATTGGGAAAGCTGGGTGATAAATTGTGATCCAGTAATCATCCTCGTCAAATTGGAAAGTGTCCATGTATTGATTGCATCATTATAATTGAATTAATTACAGTTGTATCTCTCTAGATATTTAACTTATAGCTTGATATTAGAACTTGTTTTGCTTGCCAAAAAGATAGGGTTTTATATCATGGCCTCCAGAAGTTTATTCTAAGACCCTTTGAAATTCGGTTTTCTGATTTTGGTTGGTTAGTTGCTGTTTTGTTTTGTTTTGTTGTTGTTGTTTGGTTGGTTTGGTTTGGTTTTATTTTCAATATGAATTCCATGTTTTGCAAAAAGAAGGTGACCTGGAAAAGGAATTTTTCTGCTTATCTGCAAACAGACAGATTACATCTGGAAATTTCTAGTCTCCTAAGTCCTTTTGAGATAATTCTGTGAAACAGCTATAAGAAAAAGTTTTGCATCTGTTTCAATGGAATCAGAAAGACAATATATTCTATAACATGATGGAGTCTAATGACTGCATTTGTGATGTGACTATTGGTAAACAAGGAACCAGATTAGGAGAGCCAACTTAGTCCACATGATCCAGCCAGCAGCTGTCCACACCTTTATGAATAAATGAATTTCAGTGTTCTAGCTATCAAGGACTGACCCCCTGGTAGCACGTCTATGCAGTAATTACAATACCAGCATGTCTTTCTAGTTTTAGCTATCTAAGACCACTGTGTCTGAATGTCCCTCACCTAAGTCAACATTTCAGAACAGAAATTCCTTGTGTGATGGAAGGTATTTGTAATTGCTGTTGCTTTAGTGAATGTCATTTTGATTTACTTCATTAGTGCTGCTATACTTGATAGAGATGATGGGTGATTTTTCTGTCATCTCTTCACTCATTTTATTTACAGGTGCTTGACAGTGTTGCTCCTCTATACCTATATGGAAATACAGACACAGGAATATTATGTGGCTTTTCTAAGTTATTTCTGGAAAATAAATGTGAATGCAGCTAGCTTGGGTGTCTGAACAGACAGGGCACCATGCTGTTCAATAATCTTATTTTCTCTTTCTGCAACGTTATGACAACATCATTTAAGTATCTTGTTCTTATTTAAAGTTAATGTATTTTCCACTTTTATCTTTGTAAGTGTCCTCATAATTAATCTGGAGTAATTAGGGTGAAATCTAATATTGGATCATATCTGCTGATACATCAGAGAAATCATTAATAAATCCAACACTGTTAGGCTGCTCAGGCTCAGTTGTCTTTGTTTCAAGGACATGAAAAATATTTGGAGAAGAAAATGAAAATATAGAATTATGTTATGGTGAAAGATGTAGGTCTTTTGCAGGTGCATGTGGTGTTTCTATGCGAGGGGCACATGTTTAATACAAGATCACTTTATGTTTGTTTGTTTGTTTGTTTTTTGAATTAACATAGTTTTGGGTGTTTGACTTTAGGTCCACAGTTAAATACAGAAAGATCAAGATAACACACTACTTTTTAACTGCTAGGTTCAGTTGTGAAGATCATGCTGCCCTGTGGTTCTGTTTCAGCAACAAGGATCACATTAACAAACTGTCTCAAATCACTCCATAATTACATGTTCTTTCATCTGGAATTTATTTACCGTTTCTTTCACCTGAAGTTCATTTACATCTCTTAGAGGCTGTGTCCAGTTAGACTACAACATTGATAGCTTCTCCTATGCAAAAAGTACATTCCACGTTAGCTTTGTGCAGTAAATAGAGGAGAAACCATGAGGTTTAAAATCTAAATTGAGATACATCCTTTGCTCTCCAGCATAAATGCAGAACAATCATGTCTGCTGACAGAGGAAGAACATGATCATTCTTTGAAAGATACAGACTAAGAAACTACGTCTGTGAAAACAGTTTAATAACATGGGGACCAGAGATTGATTTATTGTCTCTAGTTCCAAAACCTCATCAAGGCACATATTCTGCTTCCTCAATGCTATATTCTTAACTGTTTCATCACTAAAGCCAGGGACTCAGATCTTTGTGGTCCTTAAATCCTGTGTGCAACAGGAGCTGAATAAAAATGCTTGTTGATTGTGTTGAATGGACATCTCAGCTCACATTAGAAAGGAACACTGTATACTTTGAAGAAATAGTAAACTGGACAATTCTGAGTCCAGATCTTATAACACCTCCCATCAATTTCATCAGTCACTTAATATATCTGGTTGTTGTTGTGGTTTTCCTGATGTGGTACTACTTCTATAATAATAAGAATTACCTCACAAGAAAGACATGAAGCTTAATTAAATAAAGACTGATTTTCAGAAACTGAGAGTGTATGTAGAGCCTGTTTGCTATAGCTATTTTTTGTTGTTGTTGTTTATGTTGTTTGGTTTGTTTTTTTCTTTTAAGCTTTTCTGCTGATCAAACATGGATTACAATAAATGATTTATATCATCTGTATCAGAAGAAATATGAGTCATCCAAAGCAGAGACATCCAAGACCACAAATGAGGCATTATTTTGATAATGAGAGATTTATAGAGGAGACACAGGGAAAAGGATCTCCTGCTTCTTTAAGCTGGCTCCTATTCTAGTCCCCTATACAATCTCCTTAAAAATGTACATAATGGTCGTTCAAACATCTTGATTGAAAAGGACTAGCCAGCAATTCAGAAAAGATAGAAAGCAGATGAGACTGTCATTTTTACACCTAAACTCAAACCAGACTTGATCAAGTTCTTCTAATGTTTTTATGCTGCTGGTCACAAGCTGGGACTGGAAGTGGAAATGCCAAAGCATCCCAAAGACAGGCAGCATTTGTGAAGGGATGAGAAGCAGGTGTTTTAGAAATCTCTTAAGAGATGATCTTCTCACACAAATATCATGCTTTTTTTTTTGCAAAATTTAAGTCCAAGACTTCAGCAATCAGGTGTCTTCGGCCTCCACTCCAAAAGAGACCTATTTACAATATCTCCTGTGTCATATCCAGCAGCTTCAGAGTCATTTGAAATATCCTGAATCCTCCTCAAAGGAATCATGACCTACACATGAGTTGCTAACTCTGTGTACCTTGCCTCCATTGTAATGTCTCATTTGGAAAATGGAAACCATAAGTTATATTCATCTCACTTGTGCACCTTTAAAGCCTGAATGGCTAAAGTTGTACTAACTCACTTAAAAGTATAGCGATCACCTGTAGTAATAATTGCAAATTTCCTAGTTAAGAGGAAAAAGAATAAGGTAGTTCCAGAGAGTCCTTCATCTCAGCTTGGTTATGCTCGTTTTTAGGTCTATTTATCTCAAGAATCACTTGTCTTTTCCATTGACTACAAAGGGAACCCAGAAGAACCTTCTTGGATCCGGACTTTGAAGTTTTAGATATCTAAATTCCACCTTAATAAAACACTGAGACATAATTTAACATTTCTAAATGTAAACAGAAAGTTGGATGCAAGAAACTTCTAACAGAATATTTATAATAAGATTTTGGTGTATTAAGAAAGTACCTTTTTTTAAGTTACTATTTTAAGAATGAATGCATTACATTTTACGGCTCTGCAAGGAACCAACAGAATGTATCATTTTGACTAAAAAGTTTTTGTTTTTTTTTTAAGAGCAATCAAACCAAATGGGTATTGAATGAGGATACTGTAAACACATTCATAAAATATTATTTCTTTTTACATGTGCAATATCTTTACTGTTTCCATTTACTGTTTCCAGTATTATCATTTTTGTTTCTAACTCTTACAAAAGCTCGGAGCACTTTACAGTGATTAATTAATTAATTATACCTCAAACCCAGTCTCTTGGGTAAGAAAACGACCTGATGGGTTCCCTGAGGCACAGAGTTCCTTATGGTTGGGGAACAAGTGAGTGGAAAAATTAAATCTTCCTGCCTCCTGCTTTACCTCCAAGAAGACACTTACATGGTACACCACAGGATTCAGGCTACAGTTTTTCATTCCAACTCTTTTGACCTGTGGATATCTGAGGGTGTATGTCACCAGGGCTGTTGATGCAGGGAGGGAGAGGGGGCCACGAGATTAAGAGTAACTTCAAACTCCATCAAGTGCATGTTTTTAAAACAGATACTTCACTCGCATTTATTGAAGCTAAAGGAAATTAGGAGATGCCACAACTTCATTTCTTAAAGAGATGGTGATTTCTCAAAAGATTTGGGCTTAGATTTCTGAATCACAAAATGGTTGAGGTTAGAAGGGACCTCTGCAGGTCATCTGATCCAACACCCCTGCTCAAGCAGAGACACCTAGAGCAGATTGCCGGGACCATATCCAGGTAGCTTTTGGAGATCTCTAAGGAGGAGACTCCACAACCACTCTGGGCAACCTGTTCCAGTTCTCTGTCACCTGCACAGTAAAGTGCTTCCTGATGTTTAGATGGAACCTCCTGTGTCCCTGCTTGTGCCTGTTGACTCTAAGCCTGGCACTGGACATGTCTGAAAATGGCCTGGCTTGGTCTTCTTAAAGCACACATGAAGCCCATATCACTAACAACTGGTAATAGTGGAACACACTACACTTATCTCTGAGTTAGGCATTTGGACCAAAGCAGTCATCTAGTTTCTATATATAGTTTCAATGCCAGAGAATAGGAACCTCCAAACAGGTCGTTAGTTGATTAACCAGAACTAGGTGCATTATCTATACACAACCAACATGAAGTGACCTTAATCCCCCCATAAAGAGTCAGGTACTGCCATATTGTAAGTCTTACCCATATTAAATCAGTCTTTTCTAGTACCTGGTCAACCAGAACACTTGTTTCAAGCCCAGATAAACATATCCTATAATAACAAAAACCGAGTGTGAGGACTACCAACATAAACGCTCATTTTGACAAAAAAATAAATAAATAAAAATAAATAAAAAAATAAAAATAAAAAATAAATCCCTGTTTTCCAAGGCAGTCTAGCTTAAATCAAATACCCAGCTAACCCTTGAACCAGAATTGGGGAGTTTCCATTCCAATGAGAGCTTTAGGAACACATGCCAACAACCTACACTCTATCCCCAGTTGGCAGAAGGTTGGCAGGGATACAAAAAAGCATGTTAACAATGATGCTTTTTTTCTATATATACAGTAAACCTTATGTGTATCAACACACTTGTTTAAACAGCTTTTTGAATCTGACTCACAATCTTCATGAATACATAAAAAGTTCCAGATGTTAAAATGTCCCAGGACGTGCATTTTAACCAACTTTGTTCTGCATTTGTAGCCCAACATGCAAAGGGGGCATATTGATTAGAATTACTGGCATACTTACTAATTTGGTTTTCCTGCTTCCTACCAAGTGGTATTTGCTATGAAATGATTAGTCTTTGTGCTATTTATTCTTAGCACAGTGCTCTTTAGTTCCTGGGTGCTCTGGAAATTCCTTTTCCATCAGTAGCTGCACAGCTGAAAAAGGAAGAAGGAAAAAAAAAAAAAAAAGAGAGAGAAAAGAGAGAGAGAAAAGAGAGAGAGAAAAAAAAAAAAAAAAAGAAAAAAGCTGGTCAAGACCTCACAGGTGCAATAAAGGAGGGGGTGAGGAGAGGAAGAGAAGAGGGTGAGCAATAAAAGCTATTTCCCCCTCTTTACCATTACACACAGATCAGGTAATGATCAGATAACACACAGATCTATGTCCAGGAAAGAAGACTGCTGAGCTGCAGTTCACCATTGGCATGTCCATTGCAAAGCCGTCTGCACCAGTGCAAAGTCACTGTTTACTTTAACTCTTACCCGTTATTAAATTTAAGACTCAGAATCCCCTGTAGCCATTTGCTTTTATTAACAGTGAGCATGTGTGCACTGCCAGAAAATCCAAGGCCTGGGAGAAATAGACTGCAGAATGTTACAGCTTCAGAAAAAGCCCGTTAGAAGCAAGGTACTCTGGATGATTTGCATGGGACTTATCATAAAGGCTTAGTGGAGCTTAAAAAACAGATTTTGTGACTGATTCTGACCTTGCTTGAGTTGATTGTATACCAGTGCTGCTTTGCTGATTTCAGTTTAGCTACTTCTGAATGCAAATAAATCAAGTTCAGGTACATTTTTCTTAAAGGGACCCCATTATTTTGTCCTTAAAAATGATGAAATGTTTAGCTTTGGACCCATAAAAGATTGATGGATCCTGTTCTCCTCTGCACTTAGATCCAGATCTTAGAACCTTATCCAGATCCTTTGCTACAAACACCCAAAAAACGGCATCACAAAAAGCAGCAGATTCAACTCAACTACTCAGGGTAACCCAAAACATAACTATCAGAGAGTGTCCCAAGTAGGGCAAGTGTACAAAGGGGAAGACGTATGAGGAGCAGCTGAGGTCACTTGGATTGTTCAGCCCAGAGCAGAGGAGACTGAGGGGAGTCCTCATGGCAGTCTTTTTTTTTCCCTTCTTTCCCTTAGTCCCATAAACTTTGTATTCCTCATCTGTGCCTGGTGGCAAGAACTGAGGATATTTCCCTATTTCCTTCCTTTTCCCCCTTCACATCAAATCTCAAGCAGTGGAATGGTTCTTTATGTGGAAGGGATCTGAGATCCTTTCTGGGCAGGGGGATCAATGTCTTCTTCTGACAGAGAGGTTTTAGCTCAAATCCCTCTGTGCAAGTCTGGTTTCTGGGACACCTGACCACACAAGACCTTTAGGCACAGCAGTATTTGGTTCAGCAGAGATAGACACTGCTATGGGTATCACTTGGAGACAAAGATGTGGAAAGCGGTAGGAGCTACAGAAACTTGCCTGTGACTTTCGGCGCATAAAATATATTGGGGTCAGGGGTTGGAACAGCATAACCTACATTTGTCCTCTCAATTCAGGCTTCTGCAGTACCAGAATGAAATCTAAGTGTGAGCTTCCACCCTCTCTGTGCTCCATGGACCTTGCTGACTAGATTTCTACCTCCCATAGTGGGATGTTTGATACTTGGAGAGCCCATAGGCACCTGCACATTCAAAACATTTAATTGTTTTTATCTCTGACTGATTCCCACCTCTCTTTATCTCTGAATGATTTAGGTATCTACATGCTTGGTTTCATCTAGCAGTGGGATGTAGGTAGCCCATAAATCTAGGCATAGGATTTAGGTGTTGTCTAGTTGGTAGGAATGTGGTCTCATTCCCCATGAAATCAGATAATGATGACAGAGAAAGAACAGATGAAGGAGAATACTGTAGCAATACAATTAATGCTTAAAGACTGGAGGTGTACGAAAGCTTGAGTAGTTCAAATCCTTTGGTTTTCTAATATTTAGATTAACAATCTAACGTAATGCATCTCAAATGTTACAGTTATTTATTTGGATTGGAAGTGTTAACCTGGAAGCATGGGAAAAGCAAATTCACCTCGCCTAACTTTAGCCATCAGAAAGTTAGACGTCTGTCTACACCATTTAATCAGTTCCTCTTAGAATCTGTGAAGAAAGATACAAATCTCTAGTAATGGCCTAACCCATCCTAGTATAAGTGAGATGAACTGCTCTCTAGAGGATCCTGTCTGCTTCCATTGACTATTGAGAGATGATCAACAGTTTAGACAACAAGCTTAGATTAGGTACCGGCCGTCTAGACAGGTAACATTATATGAGACTAATCTACCCCCAAGATATTCAGTATCTCTTTAAAAATCTCAAGAGTCTTCTTGCAGTAATAAATACTGCTTTTTCATATTTATGCTTCCCAGAAGCAAATTTTGATTTGCTAGTGTATCTCAGCAATGGTTATTGCCCTTATCTTCCCCTCTCTAAATACATGTGTATGTGTATGTGTATGTAGATACATACATGTAGTGTACATGTGAACTAATTATGTTTTCATATGTAATGCAGCATACTTTTATTCTATGTGTTTTGTTTTCATTTGGTTTCTTATGCACAGAAAAATTGGAAATCAGAAAATTTAGGCACAATATATTTTTTCTGTTAACTATTGACCACAGGAAACTTCTGGAATTTAAAAGCCTTAGGAAATTATTATTAATGTTATACTCTTAAGGGTTATTTTAAAACCACAGTCTCCCAGGTGCTATACTTAGTTTGTCCTGGGATGTCTAAGTCATGTTAACCCTTGAATATGTCTCATCTTTTCTTCAAAATTTAGCCAGCTGAGGCTTTTAAAGTTCACACTTAAAATTAACTTCTTGTCTGTTGAGTCTTATAAATGTTCTAATCTATAGCTTGTGATTCTGAATTGCAGACTGCTGGCTGCACAGCAGAAATAATCAGGCATTTTTCAGCATTAGAAACCAGAAGGAATATATATATATATATATTCTGTATGTACCCTAATAATATCAGATGGATTTATTTGCAGGAAAATAAATTACCAGATATATATAAATAGCTTGCTTGGATACTAAACAGATTAGTCCTTCGTGCCATTTAAAGAAAGAAAACTACTTTGCAACAGGAAAATTATTTTTATATCTCCTATCTCACCTGGTGCATTTCCTTTCCATTCTACTGATAATTTCAACATACTTTTTATGAAGAGCAATTCCAGACCCCATTATTGTTCCAAGCTCTGACATTCACATAGGAAATGAAAAACTGCCCTAACCTTCCTTCCTGCTCATAAAGTCCTGGAAGAGGTGGATAAGACCACAGAATCTTTTGACTTAGGGTACAATTTTTTCTGCATTTGCATAAATCCCCCAGGCAGGCAGGAAGAGACAATATTTCAAACCCAATCCCAAATATTTCATTTGGAGCGGTTATCTCATAATTACAGAGCTGCTGCCAATTAGCAAATAGAGAAACCTGTAGAATAATTTTGTGCTGTTGGACATGGAGGAAGGGATGGGGCTGATGGGCTTTAACATGTATTGGAGGTAAATACATAGTCCTGAACTAAAACTGGCAGTCCCAAAGAGTGACCAATGATTTCTTTGCCTGGAGGGTACACATACGCTATACACATCGATCGAAACACCTTTTTCTCTTTAAGACATTTTCTGTTGTGGGACAACCATTGCTGTCACAGTGATTTAATAGAACAATGCAGTATTATGGGCAATCTGAGGCAAATATTTTATTCTCCCACCAAAAATGCACTGAAAATTTAGAGAGAATATAATTTTCTTTGGCAGAATTGAGGGATTAGTGCCGACACACAGAACTTCCCTGGAAGTCTGACAGCTGTGGAAAAAAAAAAAAAAAAAAAAAAAAAAAAACTTTCCTTCACCATCACCTGAAATATGTCAATAACAGTCACCCCCAATGTCATGTGGGTCCAGAATATGGTTACACGAAATTACCTTTGGGCCATATGCAACTCCTGCTGAAAAACTTCCTCTTGAATCATCTCATGCTCCCTATTCCCCCACCAACACATCAAACTCTGTGATTTAAAGTGATTTAATGTAATTTGATACCTTTTTATTGAAGGTTCCTAACCCATTTATTTGTTGGTCTGCGCACATGCTACTTAGGTTTGTAAACTCATAAAAATATGGGCTACAAGTCTTTTATAGATGAGGCCACGGTAAGAAGATGTTAGGGCAGGAGCGAAAAACGAAAAATTCTTCCATCTTCACGTTAAGTTTAACACTTATGAACCAGACATGCCCTGTGATTTTTGCTAAATAAAGAAACTCTACAGCATTTTTTTCAAGTAAAACAGTGAATGTGTTTTTCCTAACATTAACATCAAAACCTTGTGTCTGGATATGAGATTGGTGTTCCCCTTGAAGAAGTGATTACCATCCTTTTGGTTGAATATGAGTGTAAAGTATCATCTTACCTGTTAGAAAAGGTCCATTCATCACTCCTAAATCTTGGAGGTGAGGAAGACACCTCTCAAAGCATGGCTGTGTCTACAGCAGGTTACAATGAACCTGCAATAAGTATGGAATGTTTCTTATCCTCTGACTTTTTAAAATGTTTCCAGTGCAGACTCATTATAGACCATTTATGTGCTTACATATCATGTGTATGCAAGTAGATGGGCTCTAGTTTTGTGTGGAGACTAGACATCAGAAGGATGAGAAAATCACAGAATCACAGAAAGGCTGAGGTTGGAAGGGACCTCAGAAGATCGTCTAGGCCAAGCAGGGTCACCTAGAGCACATTGTGCAGAATGGCATCCAGGTGGGTTTTGAATATCTCCAGAGGAGACTCCACAACCTCTCTGGGCAGCCTGTCCCAGTGCTCTTTCACCCTCACAATAAAGTGCCCCCTCATATTCAGCTGGAACCTCCTGTGCTTCATTTTGTGCCCATTGCCTCTCGTCCTGTAGCAGGGCACAACTGAAAAGAGACAATCTCCATCCATTCAACAACCTCCCCTCAGATATTTATATACATTAATGAGGTCAACAAAATGTAACCTTTGTGTGCCTTCAAGGTCAACTTGAAGGAACATAATTTTTCATGTGCTATTGTATGAGATCCCTAATGGAGAAGTACCATGTCACCACTGCTTGACAGTCAAATCACTTTTGTCCTAGACAAAGAGTACTTGAAATGAGCTGGATTTCCAGATATTATTGGATAAGAGATGTGGAAACTCTGTAGTTTCCTGGATACTACACAATAGATAACTAAGTAGGTTTGTTCATGCAGTGAGCAATGTGTTGAGCATGCTGAAGATCATGTTCAGAACAAATCTGATGACTGCAAATATGTTGAAGTAGAGAGGACAAAAGATTATTGATTATTATTGCCAGGTACACTCTCTGCTGGGTTAAAACTGTCTGGACAGCCAGACCCAGAAAGTAGTGATTAATGGAGTGAAATCCAGCTGGCAAGTGGTCAAGAGTGGTGTTCCCCAGGGGCTGGTGTTAGGGCCCATCTTCTTTGATATTTTCATTGATGATTTGAATGAGGTAATTGAGTGCACCCTCATTAAGTTTGCAGACAACACCAAGTTGTGGGGAACTGTCAATCTGACAGAGGGTAGGAAGGCCTTGAAGAGGGACCTGGACATGTTGGATAGATGGGCAGAGGCCAATGGGATGAGGTTCAAATTGGCTAAGTTCCGGGTCCTGCACTTTGGCCACAACAACCCCATGTAGGGCTACATGGTTTGGGGGAGAGTGGCTGGAAAGCTGTGCAGAGGAAAAGGATCTGGAGGTGTTGGTTGATGCTAGCCTGAACATGAGCCAGCAGTGTGCCCAGGTGGCCAAGATGGCCAACAGCATCCTGGTTTGTATCAGGAATAGTGCAACCAACAGGACCAGAGAGGTGACCTGCTCTGGTGAGGCCACACCTCAAGTACTGTGCTCAGCTTTGGGCCCCTCAGTACAAGAAGGACATCAAGGCCCCAGAGCATGTCCAGAGAAGGGCTATGAATCTGGTGAAGGATCTGGAACACAAATCCTATGAGAAGCGGCTGAGGGAACTGAGGGTGTTTAATCTAGAGAAGAGAAGACTCGGGGCAGACCTTATTGCTCTCTGCAACTACCTGAAAGGAAGGTAGGAAGAAAGGAGCTGGGGGCTGGCCTCTTCTCACAGGTAACTAGTGATAGGACTAGAGGGAATGGCCTCAAGCTGCACCAGGGGAGGATTAGGTTGGAAATTAAGAGACATTTCTTCTTAGAAAGAGCAGTCAGGCATTGGGACGGGTTGCCCAGGGAGGTGATGGAGTCACCGTCTCTGGGGGTGTTCAAGGAAAGGCTGGACAAGGTGCTTAAGAACACGGTTTAGAGAGTAATATTGGTGGTAGGGGAACAGTTGGACCAAATGATCTTGGAGGTCTTTTCCAGACTTAATGATTCTATGTTTCTAAGATTATAGCTCATAAACCCTCCCTAGGGAAACTAACTAAGGAAAGTCCTCCTGTGGAGTGCCCTGCCCTAGCTACAATGATAGGATTTCGTCTTACTAATTCACTAGTCCTATGTGATTATAATCAGAATTTATCTTTTTTTGTTGTTGTTGGTTGGTTGGTAGTTTTTTTTCTGTCATAAAATCTTTTTTATTTACAAATACTCTACAAGGAAAGTTATTTACACAAGGATATTAAAATATCACATCCTTGAAAGAAATCCTATAATCCACTGATTCTGACCCATCAAAAATTATATGAGTTGGGTTTTCCTTTATGAAAATTTAAGGAACATGCCTTGTTGCATTCAGAGGGTGGGAACGTGAATCAATTACTTTACAATTACCATCACTGATTATGGGCAGACCATGTTCTCACTGAAATCAATTAGAATTTTGCTACTGATTAAAATGGAAGCTGAATCAGACTTCATAACTACTTTTCTGAGTACTTTAATAAGCATTCCTGTGTTTTTATAATGTCTGTATTTAAATGGCTTACTCTTTTAACAACATCCTTTCTACTTCATTTATGTTACAAATAAACATAAATTGTTGAGCTGATGCCTAAAAATGAAAAATAAATAATAATGATGCAAATACTTGCTACAGCAACAACTAAAAAAGTAGGATTCACCTCTGGCCTGCCTGTGTTAAGGATAAATTGGATCCAGTAATTTTTATTACAATCACTTTAAAACAGACCACACAGTAGTTTCTTTGAGAAATGTTTAATCGTGGCTTTAAAAACATTTGCATGGTTCCTAAGTCCTGCAGCACCATAAGATGTACAGAGGGTATCTACTAAAGAAGCTCACCACTTTCCCCTGATCTGTTCAAGGGAATATAATTATTGGCTTTGGAGGTTACAAAGAGATGGATACTGGAGGCATTGCTTACCACAGGCATGACACCAGAAGGTGTGATATTGTCTGCTTTTGCATTAAAGTCACCCAAATGAAGAATAATCGGCCCCATATGGATATGACTAGATTGTGACACTTCAGTCAATATGTGCCCAGTAAGTGTGGCCTGACAGCTCCAAGCTGTCTGCTGTAGAGAATGAACTTATAAGTCCTTATGTTAGAAATACCATTTGAGTTTCCTTTTTTTTTTTCCTAATATCTAGAAAGGATCACCACATTGGACACAACCTGGCATACTTTCCTTTTTCCTTTTTTTTTTTTTTTTTTTTTTTTGTGAAGCTTTTCCAGTTGGAATTGGTTAGCTTTGTAAGTCCCTTCCAACTGAACTATTCTTTCTATTCTATTCTATTCTATTCTATTCTATTCTATTCTATTCTATTCTATTCTATTCATTTCATTTCATTTCATTTCAATTCACTTTCACCTTCACTTTCATTTCATTATTTCTATTCTATTCTGCTCTGTTCTGCTCTGTTCTATTCTATTCTATTCTATTCTATTCTACTCTACTCTACTCTACTCTACTCTATTCTATTCCCTCTTTTCCACCTCTCCAAGAAAAATGAGAGTTGACTTTAGGTCTACCTACATTCTTTTAAGTAGTTTATGAAAATATGGAAAAATGTGGAGGGGGAAAAATAAGGAGCAATAAAAATTAAGAAACTAATGTAATTAACAAATAAAAGGAAGATTAGTATGTTACTAGGGCAACATTTTTTTTTTTCACTTTTCATTTCAAATCATAGAAAGAAAGTAGGAATCAAGAAAGAAAGGCCAAGAAGTCCTTACAGCTCACCTTACTACTATTTTTCCTGAGATCTGGAGCACACTCAACCTCTCCCTTGTGCACTGCATCATATTGTTTGGTTACCCAGCAGAGAAATTAGTTAGTTAATATTGGAAAGCAAGCCAAGTACATGCTGTTCTGCATAAACATTAAATGCTCTTGTTATCTGGAGAAAACTGCTACTCCATCACTCCTATAAAAAGGGAGCTTGTCATGGCTGTGGTTGGGGGCATAGCGGTATGAGCCTGAGTGGTCAGACTAAAGACACCTGCATACTGTTGTGTAGGTGCTTAGGAACTCTGCCAAAATTGGGTCTGTAAATGCCATGCACGTTTCCAAACCATGGGTTATGGGTAACCTGTGGAAAACTTGTTCATGTTTCAGCCTTCAGGTTAACCAGGGAGGTTTGAGGGAAGGAGAGAAACCTGTACCTGTTTCTGCTGGGGCTGCCAAAAGCTTCTGCTGCAGTTTACACCTCCAGGGACCATGGGCAAAGAAACACCTCACAAATTTTCAGTTGGTGAGTGCATCAGGAAGGCCTCTGCCTGTCTCACTGCCACCATTCACACCCAGGGTTATGGTCTCTAATAACCTTTCACATGGCCTGAGAAAGGCCTGGCCAGTTTCTCTATTTTCCCCATAATAAGAAAGAGCAGAAGAAACTTTGCAGTTTATGGACACAATAATCTCATTAAAGCTTCACCATGGCTTCCAGAAGTTTTAATAAACCAGCTGGTTAATCACAATAATATCCCTCCCCCCTTCACTTTATGGAAAGATCCTGCGGTCAGGAAATATAAAACTCTCAACACGTTGACCACAGCGAGGATTACAGCCTCATGCAGTGACACTTTTCCAACTGTAGATCTTGTGTGCTGCACAAACCTCAAACAACCTCATAAACAAGTTTGAAGCAGACCTAACGCCAGGCTTGCCAAGAAGAACATCAAGAGTGATTCTGTTAATGAGGTCTGGCTGGAGCTGAAACACCTCTCTTAAGTGTGTTATTTTTAATCAAGTCATTTCCAGCAGGAACCTTTATAGAAGTGTGCAGTGATTCATTCCTTAAAATTTACACTTGAAGGGCCCAGTCTTGAGCCACTGATGTCACTGAAAGCTTTAGCAGTGACGGATGGGTGTTAAATCAGACACCGAGGATTTGATATTCAATGACTGAACACATACAAATCACTAAAATCAATGTCCTCAGATTCATACCTCAAAGAAAGGCTGGGAGTGCAATCTAAGAGCTCACTTCTACAACTGATAAGAAAGTTAATAAAAGATCAGCAAACAACACTTGCATTGCATCAGAACTGTCAAGAGCTGAGCTAACATGCCACCTGAATGAGGCTCACAAGTGGGTGCCCCTGAGCTGCCATTACTAGAAAATATGTGCTGTTACTATCAAAGCCTACAAGTGAAAGCAGAGTAACATCAAGCAGCTGAGACGGTGTCAGAGCAAAGTGGACGTGGTGAGCACATGTGACTCTAAAGATAATGCAAAAGTTCATCTGATGTCTTACTCAATAGGCCACAAAACCACAATTCTCTTAGGTCAAACCGAAGGGATCACTCCCACAAGTTACAAACTAAATTCACTTATGGAAAGAAACACAGGACAAAGAAGAAGGAATGTCTACGGTAGCAGTGAGACTGCCAGGGAAGCGCAGTTCTTCGTGTCTCAAAGTTCTTCTCAACATAAAATAAATAGCAATGGTTACCTTTACACCTCTTATCTGTGCCTAATTTAGCAGCTCTAGCAGATGTGGACTCGTATTTCAATAACAATAAGGGAATCAGTAAAAGTAAAAGAAAACTCATGCTGTCTCCTGTGAGTTCTCTGGGTCCCCATGAAGTCAACTGAGAAACAAAGACAGTGATGTTGGACATCCAGTCTATCTACTCGTGTTAAGGTGTCACAAACCAGCCCCTGGTAAAAGCTCTATCTATGTAGAGGGAGATTCTGTAACTTATTCAGGTTTCTACCTTTTAGGCAAGCAAAATCTAGTGAAATTAACCTCAGTCCCTCAGTAAAACACCAGGATGTGGGTCCTTATCCCCATTTATACATATAAAAATGACGAATAAGACAGCTGTTTCATGAGAATGGCTGAACTGAGAAAAGACTGTGTTTTTTCCTTTCTCCCATTCCATGTCTCTACTCCCTGGGTCACATTGTTTCTCTCACATTTTTCTACTCCTGCAAATTTACTATTTCTGGATAATGGTTCCCAAGTAGTTATTTAATTAAAGCCCCCATGTAGCCAATTTTATTCCAGAATTCTGGAATAGTTATTCTGGTAAATTCTGAAGTGTCAAGAAGCCCTAAGGCATGTGAAGAGAAGTGTGTGCCTGTCTCAATGAGAAGCAGTAAAAAGGAAGGTAAAAATAATAGGAAACTTGCGTACATTGGCAAATGGCAATGAGAATGTTGCTGGTAGCATCATTTTCAATCATTCTGGCACACAAACAACTAGAGCTGAGCCACTAGTTTGGAAGGAAAAAGAAGAATTGAATTAAATCAACTTTTTTTTAGATTCACACATGCTCTTTGAGGTTACAATTTATTCATTATTCAAAGCCACATTCCAAATTATTTCTTTGAGGCATCTTGGTCTCAAGCCTATGTGCTGTTTGTCATATATGTTTGATATATCAAAACAAAGCTGGGCTAATTAGTTTTGTTTAGACACATAGTTTATGATGTGTTAGTCCTTTGCCTTGATTGGATTAATTTAGTTCTTGGAAACACATGCTACATGTGAAAAAGGTATTTGGAAATACCTCTGCCACAAACATCCTCTAAAAGTCATTTGAAATGCCTTGTTTGTAAAAACCTTCCTGCAGTAAACTTACAGACTAAACTATACATAAAAAATTAATACACTGGAAACAGGAACACAGCAATATATATATATGTGTATTGCATTTTATTTGAACAAGTAGTCAATGTTTTGTAGACTATCCCAGCACGGTTCACTACTGGGTTGGTTAATTACATCCACTAATTTTGTAGTTTTTGTTCCTGGTACTGAGCACTTATTCATGCATGTTCAGCTACGTTAAAGTCAATGAGATTGCTTGTGACTTTCAGCACACTAGTGGAAGGGCTGTACCAGCTCATGCTTCAATTTAGAAAACCCAGGCTGCATTTTGATTATACCCACATCTCTTACATCCCTGACCCCCAAAACATGGCTGAGCAACCTGTCTCGTATGGTCTTGCTGGTGCCATACTGGCTCCTGAAAGTCATCCAACATACACCAGCTCCATCGCAGACACACTCAGATACTCTCACCTTCAGCTTCAATCATGCCGTCTTCCCTCCACTAACATGTACTCACTCAGACACTTTCACATTTGGTTACATACTCAACTCCTGGCACTCACATTCAGTTATGTTCGGAGTGCTACACCCACACTTAATTACAATCACACCCTCACACTCCCCATTCAGTTACACCACCAATGTTGCCCACATCCCCCCCCACTCAATTATAATCACATGTGATTAAACCTGCAATTCTGCACCTACGGTATAATCCTTCACTGGCATTCACATCCACTTATGCTCAACAGCCTTCACTGCGATGCACGTCTGCTCGTCACATTCATGCATGCATAGAAACACCAGATTTCTTCTTTTGTCCTGACAGCAGAACCTTTTTCAATTATTCATTTGTTTTACAGCAACAGAAAGAGAACCACTTTTTACCAAGGAACAAAAACATGCTGCTGTTCTTAAACACTACTGCCTTCCCAGAAAATAACCTTGAATCCTCACTATTTTATACCTCTTGAAGAATGTATCCTACAGTTGTTATTATTTTAGTACCTAGCAGGAATGAAAACCAAGTGGAAACATTATGAGAGCAAATTACTAATGTTTCCTAACACATGACCAACCACTCAATGTTGCAGCAACTGGCAGGCCAAATCAGATGTGTGTCTGCAATCCCATGACATAACACATATGTATAGTCTCTTCTGCATAACCACACGGCCATCTTTTGCAATTTTCTAGTAGAGAAGTCCAGGTGAAATCTTTCTTCTCCTAAAGTCAGGAAGGAAGTTGCTTCAGCAATGATAAACCTAGCCCTGTGTTCTTCCTGATAATGAGAACACCCACCTCAAATATGTATGAAGCCCACACAGATGCTAACAAGAAGTCTGGGCTGTTTTCACCAGATACACTCAATTCCAGTAATACTAACCATACGCATGAATATTAATGAAAGATTGAAAAAAAAAAAAAAAAGGAAAAAGATTACATATAGATACATTAGAGGCATAAACAGAACAAGCATCATTTGTACCAGCCCATGTGCACACACATGTACAGACACCTTATTATTTTTCCCATTATTTAAAACCCACAGTCAGTTTGAACCAGACTTAAGAGGAAACTCTGGTAATCTGAAGTGATTTCTAAAGAAGGTTTTCATTTAAAAAGATAAGGCAAAGCTCTGACTGAGAAGCCAGTTTTCCAGTCCCGTATTCCTAACAGAGACTTGAACCTGTTTTGTTTTTTTTTAATCAAGACATAAAAATCCAATGAAATTCACACCACTTCTTCTGGAAGTAACAGCAGGGGAAAAGAAAAAGAAAAAAGAAAAAAAAAAAAACTAAAAAACACACTGCAAGATGAGACTATGGATAAGTGCCTGCTGCCACAATAGGATACACATGGCCTGTTCAAAGATGCCTTTGCAGGGAGCCAGACCACAAATAAAAAAAAAAAATAATAAAAAAAAAAAGACGTGGTGTGGGGTTGAATTGGCCACTTTTTTACTAAATAAACAATTGATCCAAATCAAATAACTCTAAATCATTTAGGAGTTCTTTGTTGATCCTGACCAGAACTAATATGTGCAGATAACCTGCACTTGGTCTTATAATTATCATTCCTTGCACGGCTACCACCCGTTAGAAATCCCAATTCTGTGTATCTCAGGAGGCAGGAGAGAAGATGAGAGGGAAGATAGAAAGGGACACAAACTGGAGGGATGATCTCTTTTCTTCAGCCAAGCATCTGGAGTGTCTGGGGCTGAGCAGATCCAAATGGCAGAGGGGGAGACCAGTCTCAGTGTTATGGGGCTGGCTCCCCAGTCTGTGACTCCCACAGCATGTTGTGCCCAGCCTCAGATGCAGGGAGGGCTAAAATACCATGGCTGTTCCTACCATGATGTCTGGTGGAGTTGACAGAAGGGGAATAGAAAAGTCAGAAGGGTAAAATTCATCCTACTTTTTGCTTACAGAAATATTATAGTCAGAACTTTACTGCAACCTGATGACATTAAAGATGCTATTTCTAACTGAAATGATGTTGCAACTTAAGAAAGTCACAATAATATTTGTCAGAATCAAGAAACGCCAAAACAGTAACAGAGAAAGAATATTTTGACCAAAAGACTTGCAAAACTCTCCAATTTCAGAAGGTGAGATTAGGGTTAAGTTATTTGGTTCCACTGTTCTTGCAAAACTTATGAAAGGTGGAGCTCTTTTTGTAAATGTTTTTTTTGAGGCTTCTGTTGGCCATTCCTTCTTTTCTTTCAGGACACTGTGTTATAGCCACCTTAGAGAATAATTTTTTTTTTTCTTTTTTCTTAAAGACATACAAAAAGTCACTACTCCATAGGACAGCCCTGTGTGTCCTAACAACAATAGAATTTTAGAAAATACATGAAGTTGCTAATGTAACTAAAATAACACCTGTGAGTTGCTGCTATATGTAAGGGAAGGATTCAGGCCAAAAAATCAAATGTCTGGGTTCACTAGAATGAAAGGCATGATAATAGCAAGGATTACTATTAAATTATTTGCATCCAACATGAAATATTTTTTTGAATGGTGTCACTGTAGGTGTATTCTGCTTTTCAGCTGGTGATCAGTCAGTGCCTAGAGATTAAGGTGGTGTCAAAATATGAAAAATTATTTCAGAGGAATGGTTTCCTGGAGACTTGATCCTTAAGGACTAGTCCCAGCCCTGAGGGTCCTGCAGATCTCAGCAGGGTTCCCGAGGCACCGTAGGCATCCCAGTACTCTGTTAACATTCTCTTGTGAGATTTATTGTGGGTTTACACCCAAAATGATCCAGACATGATGCCTGTAGGAGGCTTATTTCTTATGGAGTAAAGGAAGAGAGAAGAAGCAAACAGCACAAGTTGTGTCATTTTTAAAACCAAAATGACAATCAGGATAGAGCAGAAAGAAACTTTGCAATAATAGTTTCCGATTAAGAGTTTGGATCTGTACCTCTCAAAAGGCTTGTGGGAAAAGAGTAACAACAACAACAATAAACACAGGAGCGACAAAAAAATGTGGGATCCCAATGCCTTTGCCCACAGTGAGAATAAAAAATGCAAAGCCTGGGCCACCTCGCCTTTAATTTCCTAACTGCTGTTTTGTAAGGCTGTGTCATGCTTCTCAGTTCAAACACGCTTTGGCTCTTTATTATTCATGGGCCTTTTTCTCAGTCAGTGGTGTTGAATAATAAAACAGCCCAGGATCAAATGGGCCAATTCTCCACGCCTGACACCAACTGCTACTGTTCGCTGGGCTCTGCCAAGCGTTGCCTCTGATAATGAGTGGGATTTGGTTAAACAGTAAATTAATGAATAATGAAATATCCAGGTTGATCAGTTAGAGAGCACGCTTGCTTTGCCCCCGGCCAAACGCTCGGGGCCGAAATTACTCTCAAACGGCACTTGCCTGTGTGCTAGGCTGGATAACTATTTTACAGCCTATTGCTTGGCAGGATGTTGGGAAGGGGGGAGCTCGGGGAGGGAAAGCTCTTTCTCACCCCTCTCGAAAAGGACAAGGGGCTGGCTGGGGGATGGATGTGCTCCCTCCCACGCCTTTCTCCCCTCTCCCAATTTCTGCAAGGGGTTAGAGCTGGGGATATCCCAACTTTGCAGCCCCTGACAATTCTCGCCCCGGCTCAGCATGTTTCTGACCGTGGCCATCCTTTCTGGCAGGGTGAATTGTCAGATTGCAGAAAGAGCCCCCCGGAGCCGGTCAGGTGTTTTTTGGCGAATAAAAGAGGCTGAAAAAGGCACGGGCTGGGACAGCTGCATAGGAACAGGGAGAAAAGGAGAAAGCCAGGCAGAAAGGAGGAAATAGCCCTGTCGCCTTCGTTCTCTGCAAGGGGAGAGATAAGTAACTGTAAAATATTTCCCGCAGGTCAGTAACACTAGTACGTATATGTACACACACACGGCGATATCTACAGCCAGAGGGAGAAAAGAAAAGCCCTTCCTGACTTTCACACCCATCCTCCAGGACTGCACAACGTCCCAGCCCTGTGTGGTTTTTGGGCTGCGGGTTTTTGGGCTACATTTGGGCGAGCAAACCGCTAATTATCACCTTTCATCCAGAAGAGGAATTCCATGTAAATAACTCCCTCTTTTTTTTTTTTCCTTTTTTTTTTGATGATGATTCTCCTTTCCAAACTTTCAGAACAAACCCCAACTTTCCTAGCCAAGGACATAGCAGAGAGGAGCCAAGGAAAAAAAAATGGGAATAAAAAAAAAAAAAAAAAAAAGAACTTTCAAAATGTGAGCTTACAGGTCAGGGCTGAGTTCCTTTCGCTCATCTCATGTCACTCCTAAGTTAAAGTTTAAAGAAACCTTTGAAGCGTAAGGAAGAAGGAGGTCCCTGCTACGCCTCGGCCATCGCCCCCGTCCTCCCCCGGCAGCTGCAGGGCACAGGGAAAGCCCCCAGGCTCCGGCTGCAAAGGCAAAGTCCCAGGAAAGCAAAACTGGAAGGGTTTAAGCGACAGTCAGAGCCTTGGCCAGCCTTCGTCCCTCGTCCGTCTGCTCGGGGTTTTGCGAATGTAAGGCTGAGGGGAGGCAGCGGGGGGCTGGCGGCTGGCCGGGGCAGGTTAAAGTCGGGCTTTTCTTTCCCAGGCGAACAAAACCATCTCCCACATTCACCGCCGAGCATTAACGTTTAAATCCAGAACTTTTCGTTTTGAAATATTTCCCCTCGTTCCTTCCCGCTCTGACTTGAAATAAATTTTAAAATCCGTCCTATTTCCGCGGAAAGCATTGATCCGAAAATGCTTTCTATCCCCAGTATGTTTTTTCCCACCACCTCCCTCCCCATTGTTACCAGTTATTGTAGGCTGATTTTCCATACAAAGCTGCAAACGGGCTCCCCATTTCCCAACCCAAATAGGATCCACTCTGAACTGAAATAAAGTAGCGTTAGTGTAATGAGGAGCGGGGTTTGCTCTTGTCCCGACCGCTGGTTTTAGGGCAGAACAGAGCTGGAGGGGCAGGCAACGGCAGCTCTCAGTTAACTCCGTGAGAGCTTTTCAGGAAAGAAGACTGCCAGGTGATGTTCTGTGCACCAAGAGCGAGATCAACTAGTCTTAGAGCTGGTTTCACGAGACAAAAGATATTTTTTGGTATTTTAAGGGATTTTTACAAGGGAGCAAAATGTCCGTACTGATCTCATTCACTCCGGTGTTTAAGGGAGTCAAACTAGGTATATAATTGCAGCTGTACCCGCTGTTCTTTGTATGTCTCACTAATTTATCACCTGGAAAGAACCAAACGTTTGTTTTAAATGAGATGTTCCTCTCCACCTGGGTAGGACAGCGTCCTCGCATGCTCCAGAAGAAGGAGGCTGCTCTGGGCACGTTGCTGTGGATTTAACAGCAGCAACAACCACCTCAGGCACTGCACCTCCCCACTCTGTGAAGCAGGAGGTCACACTGCACGCCAGGGGTATGGCTCCAAAACACCTTGCCGAGGGTTGAATCTCACGGTTTTCTTTCTTTATTTATTTTCTTTGGGGCTTGGGGAATTATTTATTTGCCCCACCCAGGGGCAAAGCCGGAGTTGGGGAATAAAAGGATTATTGCCTTTGAATATTCGGGTGAGAAATGCACACTCACACACACTTTTAATTTTCCTGTTGTTTGGGGGAAGCTCCGAAGTAATTGTTGTGATTTCATAATTGCGTGAGACTCTGGTTTTTCCATCTTCCTATTAAGGAGAGCATACAAACACTCTTAACTCGTAGTTCCCCAGAGGTTTCCTTTCCTCGGGGATTTCGCAGAAGGACGACTTGCTGCAAGGGGAAAGCCGAGCAGCCCTTGCTCCGCTGCCCCGGGGCACAGGATCGGGCACAGGATCAGGCCCAGGGCCCGTCTGGGATGCCCCAGAGTCAGAGGCATGTGCGGAAAGCAGAGCCCTGGGCTGAGTGGGGGAAGCGCGGGGAGGACCGGACCTTTGCATTCCCGAAGTCTATTCCGAAGGTTTAACTCCGAAGGCAAAACCAAGAAGCATTGCTTTTTTTTTTTCTTTTTTTTTTTCTTTTTTTTTTTCCCTATTAACTTATAAAGAAGTGCATAGTAGTGGGAGAGAGAGCTTGATTCCACACGGTGCTGCGCAGCTACGCGCGTTTTAGGGATACTCCAAGTAACACAATGTCCTGGTACAGCTGAGCACACACATCCAGCTACAGGGAAAAAAATCTGTGTGGATGCCTGTTTACAGGAGAGACAGAGAAAAAAGAATTCAGGGAATATAATGGTACTGGGGATTATTTAAGACATTTGACTAGTTCCATCATAGGGACACCAGATGTTATTTATGAGGTCTCGTATAAATGTGGGCCACACCATGCAGGTGGGGAGGGGGAAGGAGAAAACCAAAAGGAAGAAAGAAAAAGAGTTCAGCCCAAAGGGATGGAAGACAAAAATGATGTTTATGACTATATAAATCAAGGTGAAGTTTTGTAATGGAAACTAGAAGTACCTGGAGTTTAAAACAGAGACTGGGGCAAGACAGGAGGGACAGAGAAAAGGTCCCCGCCGGTCACGACTGGGAAAGCAGATTATAACGTCAGACCGGTGGGGAGGGGAAATTTTGATGAGATAGGTTACGGCTGCTATTCATTTATTTTTAACCTTAGCCGAGGGAGAAGCTCGAAAAGGGGAAAGACCAGGGTGGGTAGGAAGATGGATAGATAGATTAGAGAGATGGATAGATGGATGGATAGAAAGAAAGAAAGAATTTGATCTTGATTTGTTGGAGACCTTTAGGAAAATGCAGTGGAGCAGAGACCAACAGGCGTGTTCCTTCCTTCCTGACCCCCTGTTCAACCCCACTGGTGGGCGAGTCGTGTGTCCGTCCGTCCGTCCGTCCGTCCGTCCCCCCGCCCAAGCAGCGCTGGCTGTGAGCTGGGGGTAGCTGGAGGAGCAGGCGGCCCCGAGGAGGCAAGGCACAGCGGCATCCGGAGCCCTACCTGTATTTACTACAAATATAGATGTATGTGCATTGGCTTTGCCATCTCAAGATTGCCCCTGGGAGGTTAGGAAAGTGGGGGTGAGCCCTTCCTCGTCTCCTCGGGTCGCTCTTTAAGGGGAGCCCCCATTTCCACCAGCGGGTGCTTCTGCTGAGTTATAAAAGAGCTTTCCTCACTCTTTTGTTGTTGTTGTTGTTTTTTAAATTAGGGTTTTACATAACTGTTGCACAGTTCTTGGACAGCAGAGAAACTTCCTGAGCCGCCCCCCTCACCCCCCAAACAGCCCTCCCAGACTCCTCTGGGAACTTCGCGAGCTGTTTTGAAAGGTTTCATGCAAAACATATGCTCTACTAAAAATAATATCATCGGCGCGATTAAAACAAAAGAAAACAAAACAACGCATAAAAGCATGCAGCCTTGCTCTTGGAAACCACCTCCGGTGTCGCTGCTCTTCCCAGCACTCCCTGCCCGCGGGCATCCTTCGCCCCACACCTGCCCGCAGCTGGGTCACCCTTGAAGGGGGCTGGGGGTCCCCGATCCTCGCGCTGCAAAACTCCGGTAGGATGAAGGAAAAGGGGGAGTGGGATTCCCTTTTTAATCCTCTTTTTCTCGCTGCTTCCCCCACCTCTTTTTTCCCCCTGCTCGGACCCCGGTACCCCCCCGCTCCCACCCGTTCCCTCCATCCCGGGCCCCGCAAACTTGCTCCGGGCGCTTTTGCCATCACACCACGGACAGAAAGTAGGTCACGGCTGAGTCCAAACCTGGCTGAAGCTGAGGCAAGCGAGCCTCGAAAGCTTCCCCATAAAACAGACTTTGGGGTCGTGGTTTGCAAGGCGTTTTTTATTATTATGCTGAGGAGGATTTAGTATGGACACCTTGAGCGATCAGCTGAGGCGGCTCCTGTAGTCCAAGCTGGAAGGAGAGGGAGAAGGGAGGTAGTTTGGGAGATGGAGGTGGGGATGGATTTATTTTTTGCTATCCCCCCACCCCTTCTCCGAGAGAAATATTAAGTTGCAAAAACCGTTACGCTGCCTGCTATGGCTCCTGCATTTCTCTGTCGTCCCTCTTCATTACCGCTCCCTCCCAAAACCACCAGGCAAACCTGAACCCAGCCAACTCTTCGGAGCGGGTATTTAACTAAAATAGTTCTCCGCGGTAAATGCGATGCTTTAAACCGGCTTCCAGCCGCAGGGCTCCCTGTCTGTCTGAGCACACGTGTGTTTGTTCGCAGGCTGACCGTGCCGAGGGATAAATTGGCAGTCCTTTCCAGCTCCGAAATGCGGTTGGGCAAAGGGAAAGGCGGGGCGCCGACCCCCCGGGGGCCAATACTGCTTTCTATGACAGCACCGAAGAAATAAATATAAATCCTGAGGCGTCTGCCCCCCGCCTTTCCCTTTACCCAACCGCAGGGTAAACCCCGAGTCACTCCGGAGTGGCTCCGGGTTAGCCCTGGGGATCCGGATCTCCCCGGAGCTGTTCTTTATCAGTGCCGATTACAAACCCAAATAAAGCCGATTTGGGAAAGGAAGGGGGAGGAAGGGTGTTTTGTTTTTTAATATTTCCTTTTGATAATTAGTTGTTGAGACTGTAGACCTAAAGGTAGAAAATAATGCCGCGTTGTGAATACGAATATCACTCCCGATCTGTATATAAGAGTATATATATACATATATACACGCTCACAGGCACATATACATAAGTGAAACATACAACAGTTACACAGCAATGGGAACCGCGGAAATTAAATAATAATAACAACAACAACAAAAAAAGTTTCCTGGTATCGAAGACTTGTAATGATACATAACATTTTGATTTAATGGCTAATACTTTGAAAATGAAAAGAATTTCATTTTTCATTCATATTTCCTAATTCAGCTAGTAAAGGCAAAATGAAACGAAAGATCACGTTAACATGACATGAGGTTTATTATAGGTCTGCTTAGAATGAAGAGGTAAGGATGGTATGGACACTTTGAGTCAGACAGAAATAAAATACCAACATTTCTGAGAAGCAATATTTATTGTCTTTTTTTTTTTTTTTTTTTTTTTTTTTTTAATGTAGAGACATATCCTGAATTTCCCCAAAGCCTATGCTGGGAAAATGAAGACTTCTTGGCGTTATAAGTAAATCCGTCTGCAGAATCGAAGCAGCACCAACATTCAAAAAAACTGAAGAGGAAAATACAACAAAACACAACAATCTCTTTTTTTATTCTTATTCTTATTATTTATGTAAATCAGGTCATCACTGGACAAGAAACCAATTTCTACCCATTACCATAACAGCTTGTCTATAAAGAACAGAAAAGATTCAGATAGGATACTATCTAGTCAGGCGTTTTTTTTTTTTTTGTCGGTTTTCTTTTTTCTTTTTTTTTTCTTTTTTTTTTTCTTTTTGTTTTTAAATTCCCCCACCCATTCACAGAGGTATAGATTCACAGATAAATAACCCCAAAACTACTTGCTCGCCATATTTACACATTCCCGTTAAATTAAGCATAAATAAATATATACAAACTCAATACTGAATGCCTTTCCGCATTTCTTCTCAGGAAGAGTCGATAAACTGATATTTCTCACTGCATGGTCAGATTTTTCAAGAAGAGGAGGTGAAAGGGATCGTTTGGGGCATAGAAAGGAACGGTGTTTATATGTCTTTTTTTTTTTTTTTTTTTTCTTTCGTCTTTCCAGTTTCTCAACTGCTTTTTCAGAGTTTTGCATTAGTTTGATTTTTCTCTCCTTTATTTCTCGCTGGCACACAATGTTTCGTCTCTCTCGAAATGTTCAGGCGTTTGCCAGTGTGTTTGGGGATATTTCCTTTTACTTTTTTTTCCTTTTTTCTTTGTATAAGAAAATATACTATTTGTAAAAAGCGTATGGTCTTTCACACGGCGAAGCCGGGGGGGCAGGGGCTTTTGGCCGGATCGATCTGGCAAGGCTTACGGCAGCTGAACTGAGCACCAAATTCTCCGAGAAACGTATTAAAACTCAAGCCGAATAGGTCTGCGTGTTTAACCGGTCGGAAGGAGATGAGCAGGGGAAGGGAATAAGCTCTGGGACAGAGCTAACGGTCTTAAAAACCATCCTCCCCCCACCCAGCCCCAAATGGAAATTGGGGGATCTGGGGGGAGGTTGGTCTGGGGACGGGGATGCAGAGGGACCTAAAACAGCTTCTCACAGAGAATTTCTATTAGGTGGGGACAAGACGCGACCCAATTTTAGAGAAATCGCTGGGCTGGAAAAGGTTTCCCATAGAAAGGGTTTCTTGTTTCCTTCACACCTTGTGTGAATAACAACCAGGAAAAAAAAAATGAAATAAAAAGAAATCAGGGAGAGTACAAAAACAAAGATATTTCCAACAGAAAACAGAGTTATCAAAAAAAAAGGGACTAGGAATGAAATAAAATTTACAGCAACCCACCTGTTTGGTTTGAAAACAAACTTTTCACAATCTCTCCTCAAACTTTTCCCTTGAGTTAAAAAGCAAAGCTGTTGTGTTAATCCTCCTGTTTATTGATTTATGATCCCGAGGAAACCAAATCTTTTAATAACTCAATTATCAGATAAACGTCTGAGCTGCCCCGCCAACACAAGTAGTCAGGCTGGGAGAGTTCAGGGGAGAAGGAAAACATTTTCCATCGGGAGGCTGGAATTAGACTCCGGGGGGGGGGG
>NC_048895.1:114178405-114184350 GCF_011077185.1 Oxyura jamaicensis | reverse complement strand
CCCCCCAACCTCCATTCTCAGCACCCACAGCCACCAAGCACTACTGGATGAGTCCCTCTTGGGCCAGCGCTAGGCTATGGGGAAGAGCAGAGATGGATGGTTACACTCCTACACCATATTTTTCCCTCTTTGTTTTTAAAGCAGGAGCCTCACAGAATTTGTCTCCAGACCTTAAGGAGCATAAAACAAAAACAGAAAAAAGGGGGGGAAGGTAGTCCCTCTGAAATCAAGAGGGATTTTATGTTTGCGTTTATTTCTCCCGAGCGAAACACAACCTGGCATTTGCAGTCTGTCTCTTCCAGGTAGGAGGCACAAGGGGAAGATCCAAAGTCATCAGGAGTCAACTAAAACTCTCCCTTTGACCTTCCCATGGTTTAGGTTCTGTTCCAGGAGACCAAACCTGCACCTAGGAGACATTTAATCAGCAGCAGGAGCAGGCCCTCACATGTGTGTGCAGATCTTTCCCTGAGAAGTAGCAAGCAGTTCCCTCTTCCCATTAATTCACAATGGTGGTGTGATGCTCTAGGTTGTCTTCCCCATTTAAAAGGAAGGTACATCTGCAATACCCCTCCCAAAACAAGGAAGGACCATCCTCAGCATCCCCCTGGACCTTCATCTGGAAGCTCCTGGGTGACAGGGGCAGGTCCCCCATGTACCTGTGCATGCAGCTGGGGAGATGGAAGACTGAGCTCTGACTTGGGGTCTCCCCAGTGCCCAGGAGCCCCTCCAGGCTGAGGATGTTGGGGGGTTTGGACCCACAGGCTCCTCACCAAGGCAAAGTGGTGTTCAACGATTTGAGATGGGTTTCAGTAAATAGTTTCCATGGGCAGAGTAACGAGATGTACTTTCAGGTGATGCTATTCATTTCTCCCCACACACACGTGTCTTCTTTCCCTTCCTCATACAACCCCCTGCAGGGCTTTGCCCTGTGCTGGAGCCCAGTTTCTTCTTCCCCAGGGGATTGCTGAAATGGGGATGGAGGGGAGTGATTGGCAAGGGGTAGTCTTTGGAGGGCCAGAGGCTGTCTTGGGGCTGGTCTTCAATATGGGAGGCCCCAGCATGGATCCTGGTTGGGGATCAATGAGATCTATGTAACACAAGGATCCACACCTCCACCAGGGAAATCCCCAGGGACCTGCTGATTACCAAACCCACTGCTGGATGCCAGGGACCTGCCTAAAGCTGACCAGAGACCAGGGCTGAAGGCCACCTCCCTGTCATCCCAGCAATCCCTAGACAAACCACCTGCCTCAATTTCCCCCTGATGATCACTCTGCCCCAGCAGGACCAAATTTACATGGATGAGGAGCAACTCTTGAAGGTTAGGTGCTCCCTACAGCTGAGCAAGGCAGGACAGTCCCTGGGCTTCTCTTGCCACGTGTCCAACCCACAGGCAGGGGACAAGGCCTGAGATCTCCCCTTCCTGCCATTCCCTAGGAAGCTACAGATGTTATTGGTGGGAATCAAGAGGTTCATTTGCTTTGCTTTAAGAATATTATGTTGGAGGTTGAGGAGAGTATTGCTAAACGATTTCTTCCCCACCCACCCACTCTGGAAGGTATTTAGGAATGAAGCCAAGGCTAAGGCTTCTCTCTCCCCCATTAGGAGTACAGGTGTTCCTGCCTGGGTTGGTGGCATTAGGTGCTGCAGATTTAACAGGGGTGCTGGGGGAAGCCTGGCCCCACTGGATTTTTGCCAGTGACTCCAGGAGAGACAGAATTTACCCCCCATACACACACACAGAAACTGTTCTGACATGAGCAAAAAGATGCATTAGTGCACAAACCCTGCCCCACTGAGAAATACATGCAATTACCCAATACTGAAGAATCCAAACAGAAATTCACATCCTTACACTTCAGCATTATTTTTACCGTATAAGACAAAGATGAAAAAAAAAAAAAAAAAAAAAAAGGAAAGAAATCAGACTTCCCCTCCACCCCTCCCAAATCATAAGCATAAGACATCCTGTCACACACCAAACCACTGATAAAAACATCGGAGTTAAGAAGTTTTCCCCCTACCACACCAACTCATTCCAAAGCAAGAGTCACAAGACATGTTTGAAAAGCTTTCTAAGAGAAACAGATTTCCTCAGACTGAGATGAGAAACCAAGATATTCCCTGGCAAACCCTCCCCACTCCCGTCACGAGGAGCTGGCTCACATGGCAGCCCTTTTCTCCCTGGGTACAAACCCCTGGTGCCAAGCAAGTGCGGTAACATTCAACACAGCTCTTATTTTCTTTGCAATATTACACCTCAATTTCAACTTATAGTTTTTATCTCCTTCAAATTATTCCCTTTGAGCTTCTTTAAAGAAGTGAACCTACAGAATTCTGAAACAACTGGCTTTGATTTGAAAAAAAGAAAAAAAAGTATCAGAATATCAGAATTGTGGATTTTTTTTTTCTGTACCTGATATATTGTGTAGGGATCTCTAGTCCTCTTTGAAGAAGCTCATAAGCCAAGCGGGCAAAGCTTTAGGAAACAGAAGAAAATAAAATAGTGCATACTCCTGAGAAAGAATTACATACTCATATCACTCATTTTTTTGTTGTTGTTCTTAACAGTTCTTTAAAAATGGGGAAAGATATCTCTCACACACACTACTCAAGGAAATTAAGGACTGAAACATTGTCATAGTTAGGAATATAAAACTCTCTAGAGAAAAAGAGGAGATCTCAGAAAATTAAGATATCAGACAGCACTGACATTGTACCAGACCTTACTTTCAAATTTTGCAACCCATTATAGACAAGGCATTTTACCATCGAAGGCAAGTACTAAATTACAAAGGTATGTTTGCATGCATGGATATGTGTGGCGATACACACATATAAAATATATATATATGTATACATCCAGATATATACATATATATATACATTAACATACACAGTATACACACACGCCCCTATCAGGTTATGTGTGTGCATACGCATATGCACACACATGCACACACACACACACACACACACCTGTAAACGTTGGTAATCTAAACAGAGAGTCTGTCTAGACCAGGAAAAAAAAAAAAAAAAAAAAAAAAGGTTCTTAAAAAATAGAATTAGCTAATTTGATTGAACTACCATGACTTGAAGCATCCCATATTACGTCATTAAGTGAAGACACTGCCGTGAATGAAGGCTCATGTCTTTATGCAGAGTCTGGGGTAGCCTGGGCACTTGCCTGTCCTCCTTTCCTAGTCTAGACAGAGCCAAGGGGTGAGATGAGATGGGAAACAAGGTGATGGGGTTGCTCAGAAAGGAACGCTCTGGAAGATCATTTTATCTGGGGTGGAGACAGGATGTCATTCAAAAAAAAAAAAAAAAGAATAAAAAAAAAAAAGAATAAATGAAAATAATAGTAAGACAGACCATGCAGCTCAAGAAATCAAAGCACTGACACCAAAAATGTTTCTCCGATTTCTTCCAATAAGTTATTCATTTCTTTCTTTTATTATTATTATTAATTATTATTATATTCCCCCCTCCCCAAATCATTATTTAAAAAATGTGAAAGAACAGAAGTGGGAAAAAAATCCTGGTGGTTGTCTTCACATGTTCCTGGCAAGAGACTCTGAACCACTGGTCTTGCGCCATTGTGCTCCTCTGATCTTAAATTATTGTCTTTCTTTTGTTATTATTATTATTTTTATTATTATTATTTTTCCTACCTAATAGAATTCTTCCAAAGCCCAATCCAATATTTTTAAAGCTAAAATTAAGACGGTTTTGTTTTAAAAGATTATCTTTTTTCTCCTTTTATGTAACTTTTTATTCTTTTCTTTTCCTTTCTTTTTTTTTTTTTCCTCTCATTTTCTGTGTTTCTCTTCCTTGTCTCCAGTTTTACTACCTGGTCCTTCGCCAGATGTGTGCCTGTTAGCAGTGTTGTTGTTCAAGAACATCTTGTCCATGCCTTTGAGAGCTTCAGTCAGGTAGTTTTGAAGGGCTGTGAGGGCAGCGCAGATAGCAGGGGCCCCAAAGCCGTGAGTGATGAGGCTGAAGTGAGTCAAGCAGCTCTGAATGCCTGGTTCCAAAATAGGGGTGGGCCGGCTGTTTCCAATGGGTGTCCTGTCTTGGGCCAAAAGATCTGTAAATTCTTTACAAAGTTGCCTGCATGGAAGAGACAAAGGCAAAGAATGAGAGGAAAAGAGAGAAAGAGAGAGGAAAACGATGGTTAGACTCATCCCACACTTGACACTGTTCTCTGAGACAATGAAGTTTGAAGAAAGGAGCGAGTTCAAGCCCAAGCTGATCCCAGACCACAGGATGGAATATTTTTGCCACCTTCCTTTAGGATTTCCATAGAATTAGTGATTTCATGCTTCTTTTCCCCTAGTAGTGTTTTGGGGGTCATCCATGGTGAGCCATCCTGCCTAGGATGATGCTCTACAGGAAAGAGGTTTCTGCAATTGTAGAACAACAGGAGGTCTGGAGATAGGAATCTCTCCTGAAAACACAAGGATGCCTATGGAGCACTGTGAAAACCCAGCCCTGCTCAGTGCCTCCAGAAATAACCAGGCTGAATGTGCCATGGGGTTTCCAGCTGCCCATTTGGACCAGGCCTGGAGCAACTCCCATCAGCACTGTTCTTGGAGAAAAGTACAGCCATGGGCTGATGAGTGGCACAGGGACAAGAAGGGGGCTAAACTGAGCTTCCTTTAAGACTGCTTGAGCTGGGTAGCTTTGTTGAGAAAGTTCAACTTGACTTAGCAAAGGTAGCACTTCCTATTTTATTCTGGATTGATGCACCCCAATCAAAACATCAGAGTTCAAATATGACTCTTGTTTGTTTTTCTACACCTTTAAAAATCTCTCTCTCTCTCTCTTTTTTTTTTTTTTTTTTTTAATGATTTCCCCCACTTTCACATTGCTCTAGTCCTGAAGGCCTTCAAGTCAACAGGTGCCAGGGCAATGTAAGAACCCTGGGGGCTGGGGCGTTCCCAAAGGAATAGTTTCTGAACAGATGCCTACTCAGGGACTGAAGGAAAAAAGGTCTGGAATAAAAAATAAAAGGGAAAAAAAAAAAAAAAAAGGAAAAAATAATTTTAAAAAAACATTTGTCTCTCATCCTCTGAAATTCTATGAAATTCCCAGTGGGTTAAAGGTTTCAGAGGGTGGGGAAAGATAAAGGTCTACCTCTATGTGTATTATCCATTAAGAAAGTGCAAGAGAGGAAACTTTGAATTTGGAGAACAAACAGTAATGAGTCCAACATTTTACATCTTCAAAGAGCAAAGCTGGGTCTGTGAGCAATTAAAGTTCTGGGACATTAATATCTTCTGACCCTGCGGAAAAGGGCAATCAAATTCCAATCACGTCTAAAAAACATCTGGACAAATTTGAGCAAATGATTTTTCAACCCTCCATATATTTCTTTAAATTACACTGTCATTGGAGGCAAGCCACGTCCCAGAGCATGAAATAAATGAGAGCTCTTTGGGGTGATTTTTTTTCTCATTTTTTCTTTTCCTTTCTTTTTCCCAGAGAGACAGAAACATGCAGAAGTGCACAGCACCCACTGCCATGGATCCAAGCAAGCTCTGAAACACTTAGTTATGGGCCCAGGAGGTGCAGTTGGGTGTAAACCATCCCATACAGCAAAGCCACCAAGAAAATCCCACAGGAGGTTGGGGGTACAAAAGCGAGGGCGATTGGTGTACGACGTCTTTTTTAATTAAACCGTATGGATAAGACATTGTAATATGGTAACAGACAGACGTTTGCATGAGCAGCAGGAGGGACAGACAGACATATGTAGAAGTAAAATAATGTTTTTGTCGCCTTTTTATGACAATTTTTGGACAGGGGGTGGCTTGGAAATGGTGTATGGTACCTAGGGGTCAGTCAGCCACATCATCCGTAAGATCAGCGCGTTTCCCACTGCAGAGGGACGCACAGACAATAGGATCTACCCTGCCCACAGGGCAATATGAACATCCCTT
>NC_048895.1:114161365-114178305 GCF_011077185.1 Oxyura jamaicensis | reverse complement strand
CCCCCCCCCCCCCCCCCCCCCCCCCCCGAGGCCGCTGTCTTTTGGGGACAGGATGCTCCGTCTGCCTTTAAAACGAGCTCAGACATAGGGTTTTAGGAGACGGGGGAGGGTTTCCGGGCAGGGCAGAAGAGGATGGTCAACTTCGCACTCACTTTGTAGCAAGCAGCATGTTTTTCCTGGAGTGGAGGTCGCTGGGGTCCGTGTGCTGTCTGTTCAGGTATTCAGAAACAGCTTTGGCTGGGAACTCCGTTTCGCAGATGTACCCAAAATCCCGGGCTAAATGAACGGCCTCACCTGGACGGAATGAGAGGGGCATTAACATTCCCGGCCCCACGCTGGGCTGGGTCCGACCTGCCAAAGCATCGTGCAGCAGGTTGCTGCTGCCCACTGCTCCCTCTGGGAGACAGCAGCTCTTTTGGTTTTAACAAACCCAATTATAACCCCTACACCTTAGGGACAGACTCCAGATACCGCTTTTCCCTCCTCAAGCCCTCTTTTGGGGGAAGAAGGAAGTTTACGGGATAGATTTACAGCAGATGAGATTTGTCTTTGCTCCAACATAGTTATGATGGCATATGCACATGCAACTCATCTTGTGCAGAATTGTGGGAAAGCACACACACCCACACACATACACGCTCACTCACTTTCAAGTGATCTGGGCCAAAAAAACAGCAAGGGGAAGCTAGTCAAGTCCCAAAAGACAGCAAGACCCAAATTTCCCCTAGAGCAGAGAAACCATTCCTGTTTCAATACACCAGAAGAAACACTGTCCAAAATTTTACAGATGTGGACGTGTTCATATTACTGTCATTTCAGCATAGTATGTGATAAACACACTTATGCACACAGAGCACTTACATCGTTATCACAATTATTGCCACATCGGTAAAATGATGGAGATAAGTGATAATTTCCATCGGAGGAAATGCAGCCTGCTATCTTAACTGACCCTCGTGCAACAGGAACTCATCTCTGCCCAATGGAAAGACAGTAACTGATGGCAACCTTTTATGTGAAAAATAATTATTCTAACTGTAATTGTAATTGTCACTTCCCCTGCCTGCCTAGTTTCAGATTTCTTGCCTCCAGAGGTTCGTGTCATCAAACTCCTACTGATGTACTTTATGCCACAAGAAGAAGACAGTAGCTGAAGAAAGGGGGGAAAGAAGAGGGAGAAATTTTTAAATAAAATAATAATAATAATAAAAACCTCAGACTCTAGTGAGATTCCACCAGATTATAGCTCAACCCCTCCAGAATAAAACATTAAACCCTTTAAAGCACGGCCTGAGGGAGCAGGGGGAAGATTTCCAACACGCCAAGCAGATATGTCTAACAACTCCAGGACCGCGTTATTTTCGACGATCCGGATTTTCAACAATCCGAATTTGCTTTCTAACGTCACCCCCGCTTTCCAAGGTTGCTCGCTAATCAGCGTCCCCCTTAATGAAAGCGGGGGCACCCTGCCGGAGCCCTCCTGCTCCCTGCAGTGGTATGACAGCAGTGCCTGAGTCTGGCTGGTGGCAGAGCACAACCTTCACCTCTAGCAAATACTGCCCCTTCCACAGGGAGGGAGCTCTTCAGTTGTAAGGATAACAAGGAAAGCAGAGTCAGGTCTGCCTTCCTATGCACTTGACACGTTTTTTTTTTCCACGTCTCACAGCTTTTGGCGGTGCTCTGGTTTTTCTGAGAGTGGGATGCTGAGCTTGCTTATGGATAGCAACCCCGTCGTTATAGGGGCAGCTCGCCGCACTCGGAACTCTGCTCGTCCTATAGCGAGCCACCCGAAGTACATACGAACCCTGGTCTGTGCTTTGCACATTCAGCAGAATCCATAAGAAGTACCAGGAGGAGCTCGTTGCTATCAGCCCCTTCCTGGTTGCAAGCCTGCCTTCAGCTCTGCATGCGGTAAGGGCTTATCGCTGCCATAACTCAATCAAAAGAGTTGAAAAGTTAATATCTAGCGCAAATGTTTATGCATGCTTATATGCAGAAGAGATAAGTGGATTATTTATACGCCTCTCGGTGTGTATGTATAATGTAGATACATATAATTCATAATTGCATCCATACTATTCTGGTTATGTTTTTTGGAGAAGGTCCAACTTCTCTCAGCATAAACACACACGTATCCTAAACATATTAGTGGCTCTAAAAATGGCTTTTCGCTACAGCTACAATAAATCAAAGAAAACACGCAGAACAACAAAATGACATCAGTTGACTTGAAACGAGGTGAAGCTTTAGTCCCCTCCCTTCCCTCTCTCCTGTCTTTGTTCTGCTCCAGCCACCTCAAGGTAAACTACGCTCTACTACCTCAATTGCTGATTTCTTTCCCCAAATTTATTTATTTATTTATTTATTTATTCATCAATGGGCGTCCTATAGTGGACATCTGCCATAAATGAGCTCGGGAGGGCCGAATTAGCAAGAGGATGGAGGAGACGTGGAGCTGAAGAGCACATCCTAGAAATTAATAGCAATGAGGAATGGGACTGCCCTGCACAAGCATACACACACATTTTAGAGATATATATACACACACAAACATAAATACACACATATACAGATGCACACACCCTCATTCTTGCCACCAAGACCAATCAATGACCCTCAGGCCAGTAATCTCATTTTTTTGGGGCAGGGATCCTTAACCAGGGTTAGTGCTCCCCCGCCCTGCATTTCACCTTTGCAAGGTTTTCCCACCTAATCCCGAAAGGTTTTTTTGGTTCACAAAATGTCAGACAAAAGCTGAGAGCAAGCAGGGGTGTGAAGGGATCTGCGACCCTCGCTTACCTTCCACCAGGGAGGTGAGTAAAGTGACATTTGCAGCCTTACGCCTGCCGGCTGGTAAATTCAAACCGATTTTTTCTAGCCTTTCTCGCAAAGATCTCCCCCCGTTTTTCGATTTCGCTCTAGAATTACAAAGAAATTAACATCGTGATTAACCCCGCAGTGTACATGGAAGAAACGTTTAATCTGTGCAGTCAGTGGAGCCTGGGAGAGTTTTCACTTGGTGTTAAGCACTTTGGGTGTGTTGGTTTCTGCTCCAGTTTGCTGAGATCGGCTTTATCTCTCCCAGGAGTGGGAGTGAGCCCACTTTTCTCCCCGTTTTATTCAGGGGAATCAAATAACGCCAGATAACAATAATTACGGTGTAAGGTTTTGATCTGTGTAAGGTAAATGGGTTCCTACTATATGACACTAACTCGTATTAGGATGGAGTGTGGAGATGGACAGAAAGATAGAGGAGAATTAAATCCTTATTTATTCCAGGAAAGAACACTAACAGAACGAAGAATGAGAAAAAAATAATAATAATAATAAAAAAGGCTCGGAGGGAGAATGCGTGTGACTGTGGATGAGTAGAGGAAAATACTTACGAAACTTCAGGAACCATTTCACGCATGTGTGAGTGTGTGCGGAAAGGCAGCACTCACCTGAAGGCAGTGCGTTATATAGAGGGATTGGGCTGCCTGAAGGAAGATTTGTCGGAGGTTACTGATAAGGACACTAAATGGACGAGTGAGCTATAGGTGGCAAATACGGAGCTATTGTTCAAACACCTATAGATAACGTAAACCTCCGTGGATGAAATCTTGCCACCTGTGAAATCAGTAAGGGCTTTGACACTGAGATCGGGGTCCATCTTTCTAACTTGTTGAAGACAAGTGACATTTACGGAAAGGAAGCCAGAAACGACATAGAAGCCAGACTGGCTTCCTACTATTTGATATCAAAGTAAATAGGGAGAGACGGCAGAATTGCAAGGGAACAGCTTCCTATATTTCATCTGCTCTGAACCAAAAGCTTGTCTAAAATTCAGATTCAAGATAGGAACTGAAGTCAGCAGCAGCCAATGATTATGTCTTGGGCCAACTCCAGAAATCCACTGAAGCTCAATAATGATGTTTCTTTACCTTGATAATTATATTTTCTACAGTATATCTCTCAGATGTCCTCCCTGCTCCATTTGTGGCTGGACAGGAGGAGCAGGCAGGTTAGCGTCTGTAAGGAAAACTCTGCCTCTCTCGCTGGCAAGGATCACGGCTGAACATTGATTACAGACATTCACGTGGAACGGCGGCTATTTTAGGAGCTCCTAATTCTCACGTGTATTTTAGAGCGGCTGCGTGTAGCAGAACGTATTCCCCCCGCCTTTCCAGACACGGAGCTGGAGCTAATGATGTCATCACTGAATTGTTTGCAGGAAAAAAACACCAAATACCATCATTTTAAAGCACCTGAGAGTCAATGTTGCCTAATAGCTACTACAAGAGTTAGGAAGATTTGTTCTAACATTAGCAACTTTTAAACATAATCTGTTTTTTTTTTTTTTTTTTTTTTTTTTTTTTTCTGGGTTAATTTCATATGCATCTGTTCCTGCTTGAAGTCACCCTTTATTTTCCAGTGTGCCATATACCTCCTGTTATCTTTTCTCCACTTGCCATTGACTTGAGAGTACCTTGCACCACCCCATGACCTCTTCCCTGCTCTGACCAGTCTATATCCTTAGTTCACCTTTCTCCCAGACAAGCCATACTGCCAATTCACAGTCCTTATAAAGGCCTTTCTCTCTCCCTGATAGATCAGCTGGTGACTTCAGAGCTCAAGTTCTTTTAACTGATAACTAAATGAACCATCCTGAAGTGATGGAGAGGCACCCAGACCCATAGGTGCTTCTCTGCTGCTTGCTTAACGAGTACCAACAATATAAACTGATTGGAGGCCTTCAGCAAAATCCCCCAGGACATTAGCGGGTGGTTTGCACAAATGCTGAGCAGCACAGGCCTCGGGACCGACTCTCAGAGACTCCACTACCAACCTTCTCTGGATGAAGCGCTAAGTTACTGACTTTCCAAGCTATCTCCTGATGGCTTTTCTTGAGTTAGGTACTCACCTACCTTACGGGTTGCCTCTTAATCTCCTACTGTTTTCGATAATGTCACATGTGACACCATTTAATTACCTTATCGTTATTACCATATAGAGGATGCCACACAGATTTATCTCGGGAATCAGCTTATCACTGAAATATATCAGGCTCATCCTGCAACAACTAATTTCCCCATGCCCAGTGAGGCATTTTATCTTGGGCATTTGCTGAAAGAAAAGTAAGGACAAGGAGGAAATATAGAAAGCATGTGCATGTACAAGAGTGAAAACCTATCTTGCCTCACTTCCTTCATGTTGGGGACATTTATACATGGTCCAAACTTTTTGTAGCCTCCATAGACTCATCTCAGTGTCTGAATACAACATATTTCCACCTCATCCTCAACATAACACACATATGCTGTGACAATAAGACCAATGTATATTTGCAATCATCTTTACCATTGACCAAAAGTTTCTGGTGCATGCAAGGATGCCCGCACACCGCCTTGTTCACAAACTTGCCCCAGCCTCTTACCTTCTAAGAACTCCTCCTAGGAGGGATGCGTTCAGACACTCGGGAGGAGAAAGGCGTCTTTGAACTTCTCCCACTGTTACTTTATATTTTGAAGTTGAACTAAGCAAAGACAAGCGGCCAGGTACAGAGCAAAACACCTCTCCGGTATTGACTGAAATTCCACCCAGGAAGCCATCTTTATTCATCATCAAAGAAGTAACAGATTTTGGAGGAACCGGAACTGGAGAAAGAAAAAGGAGGGAGGAGAGAAACCATCATGCCACGAAGGAGTGCAGGATAAGCACAGTCTCTCTGTCATGCCCAGCAGAATAAAATGAAAGGGAATGTTTAAGCTCTGGCTCCTACAGCACCCTAAATGGTGCTGCGCCCCCAATTTTTAAGAGTATAAAAATTAATAAGAGATGGAGCGAAGAGTAGTACAGCACAGCCTCTGTGCAGGGTTGAATCATAGGGAAATGAAATACACATCTTAAGTGTTGGGCAACTTTGAGGCCTGGCCTGTACAACCCCTCCCCCCCCCCCCCCCCAACGTTTTTGTACAACAGACAGCACCGGACACTTTGCGGGAATAAAAAATAAAATAAATATATATTTTTAAATGAAAATTTGCTTCTTTTCTTAATGCTTCCCATTACTGTTAAGCCGAGCCGGGAATAACGTCGCTACACTAAGGGAATTGCTGTCTTAAATAAGTATCGAGGCTGGAGGATACAGCAACCAGAAAACAGCTCTGTTATTGCTCTGTGGTTTTTATTAAGTCTAGTTTATGAAATAAAATGAGCCTTTTCCTTCAGAAAAAAAAAAATGAACAGCAGAAAAAAAAAATCTGGTCTAACTGTGGCATTCACCAACTTTATCATATTGTGTTGTCCTTAAAGTAGTGGGAAGTCTCCAGTCCCTAAATAGGGCTGATCTATTTACTGTAACACATATTTAAAGGAAGTTATGGAAAAAAAAAAAAAAGACGAACCAAAACGAAATAAAAACAATTTTATTCTGTTCACCATCAAACAAAGTATTCCTTTTCTCTGATAAACTAAAAGGTTGTTTTAAAAGTATCCGAGGGGATTATAACGAACAAATTCTTGTAATAGCAAACAGACACACTAAGAAATAAGCAAGAAAGGAGAGGGGGGGAAAAAAAAAAAAAAAAAAAAAAAAAAAAAAAGCTAAACCAAAACTGAGAGCAATTCCCCCGTGCCATGAATTTTGTTTACAAATGAACTTAAATGGCTCTCTCATAATTGTGTGTAACTGTTATGATTTACAGCAGGTGCTCTAATCAATCAACCAATCACTTTAATTTATAGGGAGCCTCGCTGCATTTTCCCAGTTGTTTCATTTCTTCAAGTAATTGATAACAAACCGTACTTAAGGTATGTTTTATGCAGGAGTTAATAAGAGCTGACAGCTGCTACTGCTGCTTCCTCTCGGAATCGCGGCAACACGCGTTTTCCTTCTCGAAAGTGTGCTCCGCACTTGTGGGTTTGCTGCTGGTGGTGTCGTGGCCGAGCAGCGGGCATGTTCCGGAGGAGCAGCCTAATTGATTACACACCCTCGCAGAGCAGATAGTGCCTCGCTGTCTCCCATTTCCCACTCAATCAATTGCAAAACCAATTCGGCAAATAATAGAGGTCTATTCTGCACATATGCCAGCTATTTAGGCAGTTACAATATATGTCAGTTAAGTCATAAAAACCCTGTTTATTTGCAACATATCTGGAGAATCAACCCATTAGGGTTGAGGGGATATTTAAGTCGTCTGGAGCTGCTAAACAATAAGATCGGGTATCCTAATATATTACCAAGTGCTAACTACTGGGCAATTGCCAATTTTATAACCTCAGTGTATGGAATAGACACAACCGTGTTTCACTGTTTTTATTACAGATCATTTCCTACCGCCAGACCAGACCCCCACAATAAAAGCTCTATAACAGCTAAAAACCAAAAGGCATGTCGATTTTAGATATACATATTGCTTCATATGCCTTGTATATAGTCTCCAGTATAAACAAATTATTTTGAGTGGCTTTACTTCAGGGAATCGGAAAGTGAAATGGATTCCTATTTCTCTATTATTTTTAGTTAGGCACATTATGCAGCTCATAAAGGAGGTTTCAAATAGTTTGAGATCGGCACAGAAACAGTTATAAAAGAGTTAGAGGCCCGCTCCTGCTTTCCTTGCTATTAATAGGATTTCTGCCATTGATTCTATAGGAAGAGACTCCTCCGGGGTATCAGATGTAGTGCTGGCAGATGTAGTGTTTTAGCGTCTCTCTTTCCTCCCCTCTTCACATATAGATATAACACTTATTTCCTACACCATGCTCTGGAGCGTCATGCGAGAGCACCACCAAGAAAAGTAAAAAAGGGTTAGGTTAAAGGTGTGCCACACCAAAGAGATTTTCAACACCAGTTTTTTTTAGTATTATTTTTTTTCCCCTTCGGACAAACACAAGGGCTCAGTCGTTCGAGCTCACCTCTGCTGTGGCTATATTTAGTGGCCAGTTTATCAGGTCACTGTCCAGTGAACTGAGAAATTAAACAAGGGGCAGCAATTCCACGAACATCTGATCTTAGTCTAAACTCACTAAAGAGAGGGGTACCCGGGCAAGGCTTAAACAGACCTCACTCCACTCGCTGTGGCCTTTCGGAGCACTTACTCCATTAGTTAACCTTTGAAATATGGATTTTCACGTGCTCAATATTTTTTTTTCCATGCAAATTGCTTTTGGTAAGCAGGCTGGCTGCCTTCCCTGTTATGCTGAGCGCTCTTCAGCTATTGTTCGTAGCAGTGCCTCCTCGAAAAGAACCTCATGAACATACCGAGCAGTTGGGAGTCTTAATAACTCTCAACCCGTTTTAGAGGCTTACCAGGCGGTGTAAGCATATCTATTGCGATTTCATAGCTTCAGAGAGATGTATTCTATCTACACTCTATATCTTCTGTAAATTACCTAATGCTGCCTAAAAAAAGTGTTTGCCATGGAATGAATTATCTCTATATCATATCTATCTATATGTTTATCATGGCTATAGCTTTTCAGATATAGCCCAGGCATTATCAGAGATAATATATATGTGGAGGTGATTACTGGGTGAACAGCTACAGACATCCGTGCGCTCAGCTGCATGTGTCAGATCCTTGTGTGCATGCAGCCCGGAGTAAACCGAAATGGACAGTATATTTTTAGTCGATGCCAGCTTTCCCTGCTGCTTAGGAACTGCTGACATGGCATGGATGACACGCCTATATATATATGTATATATATATACAGTGTCTCCATCACCTCTGGTTTAAGTTTATTCCTAATTATTTAGTTCCCGTTGTCCCCAGAATAAAATGTTAGATTTTCTTTCACTTCCAAACGTTTTTGGATTGTGACCATGACCACTCTCACCCAATTTCCCCTTCCCAAATCTCTCCCTTCTTTCTCTCTTCCTTGTTTCAGTTTCTCTCACTTCGCTCCCTTCTTTCTTTTTCTCCCTCCCTTTCTCTTTCTCTTCCTGTGGTTACTTCTAGCCTCTTTGTCATTTCTCCCCCTTCCATTTCTCTTCAGCTTATCAATAAACCGGGAGAGCAACAGTAGCCGCTTGATTTGTTAGTAATTATAAGCATACTGTTCCTGCAAACGGGATCTCTAGATGAGTGAGATCGCTTTAAAACGACAGCAGGAAATGGTGAGGAAATGGAGCATAGCGAAACTCAGCGTGAAGCTTTCAGTTCTTTACATGTTTACAATTTTCTGTGCATACATTAAGTCTCGAGGTTGTTTTTTTCTTTTTTTTCTTTTTTTTTTCCCTTTTTTTCTAGTGGTGGTGGCTCTCTGCTGGGTTGCTCTTCACAAACGCGTGAAAACGCGCACAAATGCACACACACGAGTATGTAAGCGACATAAAAAGGGCATTCAGCATCTCTAAAAATAAACAAATACATAGAATTTTGTCCTGAAAGCAGCTGGAAAAAAAAAAAAAAAAAAAAGCTCTAAGCTATGGGTACCGTCTCAATAACCGTGGCAAATAACAGGATAGTCGATCCATCAAGCAATCAATCGGGAGAAATATTTCTTATTAAACGTCACGGACAAAGTTATTACTAAAGAGTTATCAGACCGCCCTCAATCTTTTTTATCTACCTATTGGGTGTGAAGGAAGCAAAAAGTTCTTTGTCCATCATAGCATCAAGGCTTTGTTGTTATTGATCTGGCTTTGTTGCCAAACCTAGCAAATCCAGGGACACTGCCTTACCCATTGCCACTAAAGACCCTATTCTTGTTTTAGTCTTAATGTGCAAATACAGAAAGTGTGTATTCCTGTTCCCTTCCCTCCTGTCCCTCTCGTCTCCTCTTCCCCTCGCCCCCCTCCTCTGTCCCTTTTCCCTGAAAGCCAAGAGTACGTTTCAAAGTGAAATGTATTCCCTCGAAATTGTTTTGCATTAAATTAAAGGGGATCATAAGGCTCAATGGGTAGTCCAGGAAAAGGCACAAAGAGAGTGGCAGCGAAGCAAAATCTCTGAAGTAACGTTTGATTCCCAGATCTATCATCTGAAAAGCTGTGTCCGGAGTGGTTTCCAGTTAATCATTTATTGCTGGATACCTCAAGAAGGGGGTGGGGAGGAAGCTTATGCTCTACGACTAAGAAGTACTTTATTTTTCTTTTAAGACGTCTCCTTTCATATGTTTCTTTAAAACAATATCAATAATAGAGCTTGTCTGCAAGGAGACAATGGAAAAGGTGTTAGGTTAAAGTGGTCTTTCGTGCTAAATCAGATGGAAGTGTTCGGACAATCTTCAGAAATAGTCGAAAGTAAATAAATACATCAGGATAATTTTAAGGTCACTGACTGTGCCCCAGAGTCACAAAAAATTAACTTTGAACTCGGGCCACACAAGCTTTTGAAAGACGACAACTTATTTCGCCATAGACTATGGCAAGCAAATCTCAGATGGACAGTTGACAAGGGAACCCTGTCTTTTATTCCTGACACACAGAAAAACTTCCCCTCAGTGCAGCAGAAATGGAGGGAAAGGCCTCAAAACGTGTAGCCGGTAAGATCTTACAGCTGAGTTAAATCTTGTATTAATGCTCTTGATGATTATCATCATCTTGATGATTTATCTGGCTCCCTCCCTCTCACTTCCACCACCCAAATCTTAATGGAACTAGGAGTTAACGATGATTTTTTAATGTCTTGTTGGATTTTTAGACTGTTAATGTACCGCATCCTTCTCATTATTAGTTTATTGATTGTTCATTGACCAGCCCCCTTCAAATCGTATTAACCACCCTCTGCCAGTTTAGATTAGGAGAGTTTAAAAAGCACCTTTCATTATTTCACTGCCACCACCACCACCACCACAGTAGAGTTCAGGCTTGGTAGCTTAATGCTCGCTCTAATGGGGCAGCTAAGAGATGAGGGGCCACGGTCCCTGCCTATTGCATTAATAGCTCAAAGGGGGCTAATACAGAAAATTAGCCTTAAACGAGCTCTGGAGATCTCCAAATGAAAGAGCCATTTATCACGCTGGCTACCTTCACTCCACTCGTTTGCTCTCTCTACTGGGAACAACTCATTTCCTCTTAACTAAATTACTTCAGAAATGTCAAGTAAGCTCAGATAGCAAACATAACAAGAGACTGTGTATATGTAATTTATTGTGTGGGATCGATACGTGAGATAAATCAATAGCTGTGTATGAATCCCTAAATAATTTCCTTAATATTTTTGGCAATCCCTTTGCGTAGACAGATAGGTAATTCCATCTGCAGGCCGCAAAGACCATAAAGAAGTAAGCATTTACAGTATAGATGATTCAATTTATACTTCAAGTTTATACTTCAAGTCTACATTATATTCTTTTCACTACAGTTTAATTAGAGCATTTTAGGCACTAAACCAGGTTTTGGTGAAACAGACCCCCTCCAATCCTCATCTAGTAAATATGCATCCAGCGGAATGCTCCACAACACAAAAATAAACCATTATCTATGCGTCATCTGCCTGCAATAACGACCTATAGAGTTTAAATAACTTATTCTTACTTCAAAGCACATCCTCACAGCTGCGAAGTGCGGGGAACAAAGCGAAATTCAGGCTGAACCCTCTTTGTGTCCTTCATTTCGCCCTGAATAAATGTCGTCTGCCACAACCGTGCCCTGCCACTTATTGCCCACTTCTCCTCCTCCACTCCCAGGGAACTCGCTGTGCAAAGGGAAACTGAGCTCTCAATTTTCCCTTCTGCTGGAAAGTTTCTTAGAGCTCGGCATTGTCTCTAAGGCAGCAAAAGCTGTTCTGGTGACTTTAAAACAGCTGCAGAAGAATCTCGGTGGTATTAGCAATCAGATTTCCAAACTGCATACGTAACGTGGATAAAATTCAGTGTCTTACCCTAATAGCTGCAAATACACCCACGCAGGGCCACCTATGTCGGACCGTGAGGCAGCTGCTCGAACTGGGGCCGCTGTTCTGCCCATGTACACTCCGCATATCTCCTAACCCATATCCTTAATAACATTCGGATTTTAAGCTTTTCATGCTTGTGCTGTCCTCGGAAGAAGGGGAGCCCCAGCTAGAGTGGGGAAAACCCGCTCCAGGCTGGGTGCTCAGGCAGAGGTGGGTTTTGCTGGTACTGGGCTGCGGAACGAAAGTACGAGCACGGCCAGGCGCTAAAAAGAAGCCTCCCGACCACAAATCAAGCACCAATTAATCAAATACGCCCAAGAGGAAACATCGTGTGTGAGGTAGCAAGCGGGGTGGGGAGGAAAAAGAGGACGGGGGAGGAGAGAGAGGGGAAAAAAAGGGGGGGGGGGGGGGAAAATGCAACCAGGAGCCGTCAGGTTAAGGATCCTGAGCACCAAACCTACTCATCGCATGCAAATTAAATATTTATTATTTTTTTTAAGGTAAGTAATTTTCTGTCTGTCTCAAAAATACCTTCCACTTTTCAACCGGTGATTATAAATGAGGCTGCCAAATAATCTGCAGGTTCTCATCTGTCCTCCCTCAAATAACTACAACTCGATTGTGTGAAAGACAGAGACTGTACATGAGGATTGAAATAAAAAACAATAAATACACGGAAGGACCTCATGCTGTCTTGAACACATTTTAAATAAATACTTTCACTATTATTTTGCTTTACATTCTAGAAGATCATCTGCACTAAAGTATTTGTATCTTTTCTGCGCATTTGACAAATAATAAGGTCCTGGAGATAAGTGTTGTTGATAGTAAGCATAAGGGACAGCATTTCTAAGCCTCATCTCTGGTACTTAAAATTGAATCTAGAAATAGAAACTCCTTAGATAATTAAAGATAGCTTTCCCTACATTTGCAGTGTGTGATCTGTTTAATGTCTATCAGCATAACACAACACTAATCGTCAAGCATCTTCGAGTGACTGTCAGAGAAATGTAAAAAAATTAAGCAGCTGCAATACGCCCAAAATGAGTTATTGTAATTACATTTAATTAGTTTAATTAGTTAATTATTTTGCTTACAGCTGTACAAGAGACTGCAAACATTTGTTAATATCACATTCCCTTTAACAGTATGGGGTGATTCTGCAGTTACACTAAATCATGTGTGCATATGTAGAAAGATTTAAAAAATAGGCAGGGAGAGGAGGGGGGGCTTTTGGAGGAAGCGGGGAAGGAAGTCACGGCTGCCTTTCCACAGGCATTTCTTTCTCTCCCCTTCACGTATGATTCGTCTGGGAGGTGCATTAAACCTAAAAGGGACTCAGCCCCCTCCCCTCCCCACCCCCCCGCCCCCCGTTAAATCCAAGCGATCCCCAACGAGGACATTCGTGGGGAGGGGGGTACAAACTACATTGGAGCACAGGGTGCCCCATTTGAGAGCGTCAGTGTAATTAATCCGATTGAAGGAAAGGAGGGAAAACTCAACTTTCACACGTTTTTCCTTTTCTCTTCACTCTATCTACAGATCCAATCAGCTGTTAATCTTGCTGCCATGTATGCCTGCTTCCCGGATAAATTAATTGCCCCAAAGTAAAAATATATCATGGAGATATTGCTACACAGTAAAAGTTTGTCTAGCTTGTTGGAATAATCCATACCTTTTTTAATGACAGACTGGTCCAATAAGTTCATACCGCTGTTATTGGCATCTTCAACTGACTGTGGATATAAAAACATCACTATTCAAATTGACTGGATATTAAAGAATCGCGTATATAAATCATGTCATTCCAAACTGGAGTTTCTGTTATTTCCATTTATATTAATTCACTAGGGGAGGAGGGATTTTTATTATTATTATTGTTATTATTATTCCCCCAAATCAACAAGGAAATGAAATTCTAACAAATTATATAGTCTTCTAATAAAAAAGAGGTGTGAAGCATATGGGGTGCAATACTGGTTTTGTTATCTTATAAAACATGGATATCACATAGACTTCTTTGCATTCGATAAAGCTTTATATTTCTTCCTTTGAAAATCTGGCAATTTGGTAACATCTGCAAGATCTATTGCATGACATAAATGAACACGATTAAGGACAACTTAAATTCTCCTTCCCCTTTCCTCCCCTCCCCCCCCCTCCGTTTATTTTTTGTTTTGTTTTGTTTTGTTTGTTTGTTTAACCCTGCTACATCTTAATAATTCAAGGGCCATTTACTTTTTATATATAATAGTTTACATTACGGACTTTTAATTAAAGCCTGAGCAATTCGGAGAGCAACGCAACGCCCACGTCGTATAGGGTGCAAGCAGAAAGAGATTTACAGCTCCCGGGGTTGCTTACATGTCCTAAATTTGTGGGGCGGGAGGAGGGAGCGGAACTATACATTATTAAAAGTATAAACTATTACATTGATTGCCTAGAAACAGTCTCCCGCTCTCCCAAAGACTTTTCTATTATTATTACTATTTTCAAGTCCCTTTCGGAGCACACCTGTTATTATGGCATTAACTTCTCTAGCAGGGAAGAGAACAAAGACGGGCAAAAGAGGACAAAGCAAATGTTGGGTTTCATTTCTCAACGCGAAGGTGCGATATACGAAAACAAACACAAATTACCGCTCAATCTGCGGTCGGTACACTAAAATTATCTCCCAAAAAGCAGTGTAGTAAGAACAATTCATTGCAGAATTGCGCCAGGTTCCGTTTTAGGATAAATTCTGGGTTCCAGGTAAATGAAGGACTTGTGTGTTTCTTGGTTTTATTAATATATATATACATTCTATTTTTTTTTTTCTTTCAGGTTATGTCATATTTGGGAGTTCTCACGTTTTTCCCTGATAAGGAAAACCTCTTTACAGCCAAACAATGATTTTCTTCTCTATTATTTTAACTTGATCTTTGCTACTCCGAGAGGCTGAGTTTATCTGGATCCAACGTTTATCTCCGTCTCTTTCTCTGCTCGGCAGGCATTCAAGATGCAATATGATTTAGGAGAAAATTACATCTCCCCAAAAGGTGACGGAGATCTTTCCTCTCTTTTTTTCCTTGCATATACACCCAAACGCTCACACACACAGCGGTTCCTTATGCTGTGTGCTTGTGCATGTCTGTGTGTCTCTCTCATAATCAATAGGCTACATACCTAAAGGGCACAAAATAAAATTACAAAGTCTTCCCTCCTTTCCCTGAGCAGCTACCAAGGAGGGATGATGAGCAAATCCTGCAGCCTGCTGGAGTCCATCGTGTTGCAACTCGATGGCACAGAACTGAAGGTAAATATGAAGTACCATCTTTCCTTTTCATTTTTTTTCCCTTACCTCACCTTATCTCTGGAGTATATGGTTGTGCACACGCTTTATATGTGTGTGCGTGCACTCCGCTCACTGCATCAGCAACGTGGGTTAGTTGTTGTAGTTAATGAGAAGACTCCTGTCTGATTTTCTATCTAATTACGCCCTCCTGCTGGGTTTTTGTACAGGATATTCGCTCAGCATGCTGGCAGTTAATAGTCACAGAGAGGATCGTAAAGATTTAATTAGGACTGCATGCGGAAACGTGGAAAAACAACTCAGACTTTTAATTACTAGACTTCTTTAGTTAAAAGTGATACCAGGGGTTACTTTATAAGAGACTTGGGTGTTTTGGTGCAACTTAACTTTCCGTGTCTCCTGCTAGTACACAGGCACGGGGCTGGCCGTGAGCGGGCGAAGGAGGAGCGGAGGTGTGTGTGCAGGGAGGGGAAAGGTGATGAGTTTCCAACTACACTCACAAAATCTAGAGAGGAAGATTGCCCTCCCTCCGCTCCGCCAATAACCTGATAGCACCGAGCTTCCTCTATACCATAAATATATATGCATATATGTATACACCTTATTCAACACCTAGGCAAATATCTGCGAGGAGAACCTGGGCAATGATATTTTTATTTTTATTTTTTAATTTTTAATTTTAAAGACTTTGGGTTTTCCCTGTATATATATTTTTTGTCGTATCTCCAATAGAAACCTACTTTTTTCTAGATTGTGGGAAAAAATTCTGGGTTTGCAATGATGTTTTTCAGTGTCCCTATTAGATAATGCAAATTTGTTTTCAATAAGTAGGTCTTGGCTTCCCTGTTCCCTGTGTGACGGCTGTAAATCGCAGATTGAAAATTCCTTTCGAAAGGGGCAGCAATAGCAATACAATACGTCCTGTTTACAATAACAGTGCGCTATCGTGTTACAGTCACTTAATTCTACCCCCGGACAATGGCTTACACATGGCCTGGATTTGGTGTTTATATAATAACCACTGTTTCTTTCTGTCACGCACTCTCTTTCTCTCTCTTTCTCCCTTGACAGCCCAACCCGTTCTCAGGGCATCTATTTAATCGGAGATGAATACGCTAAAGCAAAGATACACTTCTTTATTTAATTGTCTGCCTAGATACCGGTTCAACTTTTTGAACCACTTAGAAAACAACACGATTTGGGACCCTTCCTGAAAATTCTCTCTAGTGTTTGTGGATGGTAAGTATATGTCCCTGAAATGGGAATCCTCATAGTTTGAGCCGAATCCTTACAACTCGGGTAAATCCATACTAAAATTAACGGTGGAAAATTGCCCAACTTCATCTGTCACTAATGGAGGGACAAGAATAGAAAATGCTGAACGGGAGGAGAGAGGACTGGGATGATTTCCCTCCTGCCTGTGCTAACTTGCAGTTGGACACTTCTCCTTTCACGTGTTTCTCCTTGGGATACCCTCTCTCTTTTCCCCTCCTCCTCCAGTCTGCCACCAAACTTTTGCAAATAAGGGGCTGTTTACTTCCCCGTGGCCTCAGCACCCCAGACAAGAACCTCAGCCCTGCTGGTCTACAGCCTCCTCCGGCCCTCCCTATCCCTAACCCCATCCCCACCCCGCCGGAGAAGGTCGCGGGTGGCCGCGCTGCTGCAGCGCCTGGCACAGCGCTGCGCTCCGAGCCGCCAGAGGGAGGCACGGGGGGGCTGCTGGAAAAGGGGAGAGCTGCTTTATATGAGCTGATCAGGGGCTTAGGGGCTTGCTTTCTCTTCCTTCTTTCCTTCTTTCCTTCTTTCCTTCTTTCCTTCTTTCCTTC
>NC_048895.1:114150917-114161355 GCF_011077185.1 Oxyura jamaicensis | reverse complement strand
TTCCTTCTTTCCTTCCTTCTTTCCTTCCTTCTTTCCTTCCTTCTTTCTTTCTTTTTGTTTTTTCTTTTCCTTTTTTATTATTATTTTTCTTTCTTTCTATCTTTCTCTCGTTCTCTCTCTCTCTCTCCCCCCCTCCTTTTCCTTTCTTCCCTTCCTTACCCTCTCCCCTCTCTTTTCCTTTCTTTCTCCCTTTATCCCTCCCCCTCCTTCTCTCTTTACCTTTCCCTTCCCTCCCTCTCCTCTCTTTTACAAGAGCACTAGAGCCAACAATTACCGGCTTTTCTTTGGGGAGGGTGTAAATATCAAAGCACAAACGCTAGTTAACGTCTCTTGAGGAGAGAGCGAGGCAGAGAGAGACCCTTTCTGCATTCACAGAGGTAAAACTCGCCTTGACCTGCAAGGGAGTTTGAGCCAGGAATGCGGGACGAGAGCTGCGCCCTCCGCTCGTGGGGCTCGGGGTCTGCCCCCAGGTCTGCCCGAGCAGCTTGGGAAACCCGCAGGAAAAAGGGACCAAAGGGGCACGGAGCTCAGAGGCAGCAGCAATTCCAGGCAGAAAACCTCCCTGTTCCTAAAACACTCGTCCCTGTCCTGATTCCTAGCAAAGCTCCGTGATTTTCCCGTGAAGCTCAAGACAAGCCTCGACTCGAAGCAATACAGCCTCCCTGTTCCTCTGCCACTGATTCCCATGATGTTCAGCAGGATCCTTTTCCACAGCTATTTTTTTTTTCCTTCTCAGCCTCCTCTTTCCATAACTTTGAAGTCTATGTCTCATCCAGTCAGCAGCCGTATCTGTGTTTATTCCAAATTTGAATATATGATATATATCACATATAAATTTAAGAAGATTAAAAAAAAAAAAAAAAAAAAAAAAAAAGAATGGAGGAGAAACCCCAAATTCTGACTTCTAAATCTTGATGCAGGACCTGGCCCCCGAAGGCTCCAGCCTCCATCTCGGGACCCCCACCCGTTGGCCATGCCCTGCTGCAGCAAGGTGCAAACCACCCCAGCACCGAAGCTGTTAAGGGCCTTTCTGTTTTTAGGAAATAACACGTGATGATGAGTTTCGCGTGGGATGCGGGAAGGCTGGGAAACCCTGTGCTTTGAGCCCGGTGAAACTCCTTTGTTTTCCATAGCAGCGAATAAAACAATTTAAAATCATTGCTACCCTAACAGCTGTCCTTAAAAAGGGGAGCAAGTTCATTCCTCGTGGCCAGTTGCTGCTTTTGGTTTGGCTTTTGTTTATATTTTCCCTCCCTCACAGATGAAAAAAAAAAAAAAAAAAAAAAAAAAGTAATTTGACAGTTTCATCAAAATCCCTGGAGTTCAGGAAATTAGTTTGGGGGGTGGAGGGGTAAAGCTGAGATTGCATGGGAAATAGCTGGGATTTGAAAAACCGGGTTTAAACTCTGCCAGCTTTTGAAACACGTGGAATATTTAGAGTAGCATGTCTGTCTTCCCTACGCACTCTGACGGTTTTCCATGTAGAGGTGGGTTTACAAAGCAGAACTTGTACGTGACAGCGATGGGAAAAATATATTAAAAAAAAAAAAAAAAAAAAAAGAAGAAGAAGAGGAAAGAGGGGCAATATCACAATTATAATCCCAGTGCTTCCAAAGGGTGGTAACCCACACCGAAACTGCTGCAAACCCTCGCTGATCGTTTCTAGCCTGGGCAGGGCTCCAGGCTGGAAGGCGTCTGCATTGCCCAGGAGAAAGAAGCGCGGTGCCTTACCTGGACCTCCTCCATCCCTGGGTGTCCGATGCCATGCAGAGAAAGGCTGTCCCCCATGCCGGAGTCAAGGCCATGGTGAGCTGAGTGCAGAAGGACATCTGGCCTCCGTACTGAGTGGTAGTCCCGCCTGGGGTCCAGTCCCGAGAGCTGGGGCAGGGCGGCCCGAGGCTGTGGCAGCAGTGACCCGGTTTCTGATCCCACCTCTTGCCTCTGCCTCTGTCCCCAGGGGTGCTGCTGGGGTTGATGCAAGGGGTTTAGGGAGTAGGGGTCATTGACATGGGAGTAAGGGTCCTGGCTTTGGTGGTAAGGAAGAGGCTGGTAGGGGGGTGGGAAATAAGGCGGCTGGAAATCCGAGGACGGGGTGTGAGACAGCGGAGGAGCGCTGGAGTAGGGTCCCTGGGAGACGGATCCCAGCTGGGACAGCCTGGAACTGTGGCTGGGCACTCCATCATGCCGGTCCTATAAGCGGAATTGAAGAAAAAACAACAAGAAAAAAATAGGACTTTTTTTTTTTTTTTCCTAATATAAATAAAATGAGCACAAATCCATCAGCAAGTCACCCACCCCAAAATAAAACTAAAAAAAAAAAAAAGTGAACAATTGTGAGCCAGTGTTCAGTCGTGTCCCCCTCCCCCGCTGCAGATGAGAAATGTCCCAGCACTTTGTCCCCAGATCGTGCCTATTGCCAATAACTATCGGGAAGGGCGGAGGGGTAAGGTGGGATAGTTGAAATGCTAAATATTATAATTAAAAATGTAGGACTGGTGCTCCATATACGTATATGATGTGTGACTTGAGTCTAGTATCATGATTCTCCCTCCATCAGTCCCCAAAATAAAACCAAAGGTTTAAAAATAAAAAGAAACCCCCCAAAGCATCCCTCCAAAAAACCCACCCCTTGTCCTGCCTAAAGTTCTCAAACGTCTGTTTATTCTCTGTGCTGCAACTCAAAATCACCAACCCATCTCCACGTGGAAAAGACCAAAAGGAAAGTTGTACTTCTCGGAGGAGTCCGAGTAAAGAAGCTGTCCGATAAAGGACTTGAAATAATAATAATAACAATAAAAATCGGGGAGGGGGGGGGGGTGTCTTAGTATAAAGAGTCCACCCCCCAAAAAAATTATTTAAAAAAACACATCAAACCAAATAAAAATGAAACATCGGTATTGAACAAATCCAGCCGCTATGATTTCTGCAGCAACTTGCAGTGTCTTTTGTCTCCTTTTCCGATATTATATTCTGGAGAAAGGGGTGGGGGTTAATTGTAATGAAAAGTCTTTCGGGTGTGGGGGGGTTTGGAGGGGGGGAAAGTGTGTGGAGGCTTCAGAGGAAAGGTGGGAGAGTTTTGTCCAACTCCATTGTGCTGAAGCTGCGAGGCTAAAGTAAACAAGAAAAATATCTATTCCGCAAAGTGTAGTTCAAACCCCCACAAGCAATGGCACACATGGTTAAAAAAAAAAAAAAAAAAAAAGTTTTTTTTTCTTCCCTGCTCTCCCCCCCAAACTCCCCTAGCTCAAATCGAGAACACACAATGCAAAAAGGGAGAAGCAGCTGCAAGCCTCCTCCAATTATTGTGCTAAATTACCAAGCCAAAGGCGTTTAAAAAGAGAGAGAGAGGGAGAGAGAGAGACAACAGATCGAGAGAGAGAGAGAGAACATGCAATTCTAGTACAACATGGATCCAAACTCACCATGGCGGAATAGGTGTGGACTAACATCTGGAAATAAAAAAAGTCTTGTAATAGCTAAAAATAAAATAGTGGTGATAATACTAATAATTGGAGGGAAAAATATCAAGGAGATCTGCAAAGGGACGTGTTGGACACAGGAGAACAGCTTGAGATATTTCGAAGTCTATCCATCAAAAAAAAAAAAAAAAAAAAGACCAATGCCCCCAAAACCGAGCCTGGAAACCTCTATCTACATATATGATTTACCCCTCCCTCTCTGCTTTTTTTTTGGTTTCTTTTTTTTTCCTTTTTTTTTTTTTTTTTTGTTTCCCTTTGAGCTCCCAAATACAATCCTCTTCAACCCAAGGCTAGGCTCAGACTGCTCCGCTACCCCTTCCTCCCTTTCCTTCTCTACACCGCCTCATAATAATTGATATTCATGACTATTAATATTACACGACTACTTTAAAGGGAGAATGCAGGACCAAATGGAGCGTGAAGCTGGCAGCCAGCTCGAGAGCTCCCCTACTATTGTAAATGACGTTCATTCAGTGGAGAATTACTAGATGTAATCAGACGAGGGGGGCTGGCAGAGGCAGAGTTTGGGGAGAGGGAGAGGGGGGAAAAAGTTTAGCAAGGAAGAGGCATAACTTCAATTAACTCGAGCGGAGGAAGACGCGGAAAGTAGACACTGCTGAGCTGGAGCAAGGAAGTGAGATGAAGCAATGCTAGAGGCGAAGAAGAAGAAAAAACATATTTCCTTTTTTTTTTTTTTCTTTTACATTTAATTATACATTCCTAATACGATGAATTGATTGCCTTTGGTGCTTTTGTTCTTGTTTCTTTCTTTCTTTCTTTCTTTCTTTCTTTCTTTCTTTCTTTCTTTTTTTCTTTCTTTCTTTTAATTTATTATTTTTGAGGGAAAAAGAAGCTTTTTTAATCCTTTCCTTTCTTTTTTAAGAAAAAGAAGAAATGTGCAGTGACTATAATATGCCTATTTAGAGCGGAGATTAAGCCATTCTGGTGCATGTTACTGATCGTATTTGTTCGCAATAGCCAAATAAATGCTGAATCTGGGTTAAATTGGGTTCCATTTAATTCTGAATCCTGTTCTTCCCACCCAATATGAATATATATATATATGTGCATATATACGCCGATTTTCACCCAAATGTAAAATGTATGCAGTGAATTTTAAAGGATAGTAAATTTATAGTTTCGAGGCAAAGCCAGGGGCGATATAAAACCTTTTTGATGTTGCAGGAACCCGTTCAACTGGACTGTCTGCCATTTCTGTTAAAGTTCAACTTACGTTCCTTCCTAAATAGACTCACACTTCCCAGAGCAGCCCCCCCCCCCCCCCCCCGCCGCACACACACGCACATCCACGCACACAGACACACGCACACACTTTTGTTTTAAGAACAGATCCAGTTTAAGTGCCTAAGACGCCCCTGCCATCGTGCTATTAATTATAAATCGTAAAGGAAAAGGGGGATTTTTTTTTTTTTAAGAGAAACCTAGAGGACTTCAGCTCCTTTCGCTCCTTTCCAAACAAGCAAAAACATTTTTTTTTTTTTTTTTTCCAAAGCTGCATGTTACAGAAAGACCCGGAGCGCTCCCCCAAGTTGGGGTACATCCCTCCTGCAGCCCAAGCCCACCCAAGCGCTCCCCATCTTCTCCTCTCTCCTACGGCAATGCAGAAACATGCGTGGCTGCAAAAAGCCCGGCGGCCGGAGCAGGCTTAAAAATCCCTTCCAAAAAACACCGAGGGGGGGAAATCCCCGACGTTCCGCGACCTCGCAGGACAGGGAGGAGATGTTTTGTCGCCTGCTGCTGAGGGCACAGACAATGGCCGGGCTGTGCCTGGGGACGGGGAGGGAGAAGCAGCGAGGGCTCAGCGGGTTGGGGATCGCTGGGGGGATGCTCACAAACGCCGGGCTGTGCCTCCGCAGCTCAGGCTGGGTTTTGCCAGTTGATAATTAGCCTGACGGGAGCTTTTGAGTGCGGAGACATTTCTCCCGAACGGACTGCGGCTCCCCTCCCGGCTCCCCTCCATCCCATCCTTTAACCGGCTGCGAAAAACCCTCCCTCTGCCTTTTTTTTTTTTTTTTTTTTTTTTTTTTTTTTTCTCTCTCTCTTCTTGTGGGGTGTGTGTGTGCTGTTGTTGCTCGGGACTTTTCCGCTCTAAGTGCGGCCCCGACGGCGCTTCCCGGGGGCAGCCGGCGGGTGCGCTCCGAGGCGCCCTAGCTCCGGATCTGGCCCTTCTAAAAATCCTCCCCCCCCCCAGCCACAACCACAAGAACCCCTTTCCCTCATCTCCCCTTAATAATAATAACAATAATAAACATTCAAAAATAATGCACAAAGCGGCAAAGCAGGCTCCTTTCCTTCCACATCTTTTCCTTTTCGGAGCAAAACCAGCACGCTGCTCAACTTACACCAAATGCATTCGCGGACCCGTTTGGGGAAAGATCCCAGTCGGGAAACGGTGCAAAATTAAGAAACGTTTTCGCGGTGTTTGTGTTGTGATTTTCGACCCCTCAGTCTGCTTTTTGACTTCGAAAATACCGAGGAGGTCCGAAAAAACAGACAACTTTTCGTGCCCGCGGACGATACGGAGCTGCCTCCGAGTGTACCGGTTCGGGTGCATGCACACACGTCCGTGCAAGAATGTGTGTGCCGCTTCACTAGTGCGGCTGTACGTATGCATGCACACCTTAGCTGTTGGTGCACACGTAGAAAAAGTCGTAAAAGTATATCCGAGTGAAAAAACAAGAAAAAGAAAAAAAAATCCAAATTCCGGGATCGGAAAAAAAAATAAAAGAAAGAAACGAAAGAAACGCTTCCCATCCCCGAATACCAGATTGTGTTTCTCTTCTAATTTCATTTTTTTTTTTCTCGACATTTGTCCGTATTTAATCGAATTATATTTAATTCGAGGTCTAAACAATCAACTCTTGCCTTTAAGTTGCCTCATTCCAACCCCCAGATCTTTTCTTTGATGTTTTAAATCGCATCAAACAGCTTTTCCATGAAAGAAAAAAAAAAGTTTAGGACTTGGCATGCTGAATACAAATATGCAAATAAATAAGCATTTAAGCATTTACTCTTGGTTTCCTGTCTCTATACTTGTGTGTGTTGGTGTGTGCGTCTCTGTATCTGCGTATATGTAGATATAGAGCTATATATGTATTGTATAGTATGTCTATATACAGCTAGATGTATATTTAAATATACATATACTCTCTTACTCATATGCATATTATATACTCACCTCATAGATATCTTCATACTTGACATTTTCAACCAGTTTCCAGAGCATGATGGCAGGCTGTTCTCTAGGAGGTGAGTGCATTCATGTGAAGAGCAGATGTCTGGATTCTCAGTACTTCTCTGTCTGTAATGATCCATCTATAATTGGAAATGGGGGACAGACACCAAATCCGACGTTCCTCTTCCATCGCAACTTATATCTGTTGTCTGAAACAATAGGCTGCAGAAGTAAACCTCAATCCTAGAGTAAAAAACATTATCTGTTACATAGTTACATATATCTACAGACATATATGTGACTATATATCTACATATACACAGATATATAGACTTATACTTCTGTGCAGACATATAAAGATATACACATGTATGCAGTTTCACATACATTGCCATACATATACAGGCACATGTACACACATATATCTCCAAACATATAACTTTCCCACGTGCAGACATATATAAACTGACACATTTATATATATAAATTATATATATTCCTGTGTATGTATAGATATACCCAGGCACATGTATACAACACATTACATACGCATGTATACATACAAGCCTGAACTATTTATATAGGACCGTACCTAAAAGCATATGTGTGTATATATTTATACATCTGCACTTATATACGTGAATATACAGTGATCAAATAGACATATTATATGGTGCATACATCCGCTATTTTTATAGATGGGTGGATGGATGGATGGATGAATGGGTAGATAGATAGATAGGTAGGTAGATAGATAGATAGATAGGAAAATAATGAACATTTTTGCAATTCTATTTATATTAAAATAAAGAATATGTGGACTCTGCACTAGGCAATACATCATTTACAATGAGATATTATGCTTTTCCCCACATGCAATATACTTTTATTTACATGTTCAGAAATTATCCTCTCATATGCAGTAAAAAACCAAACCCGTGACTCCTCAACACGTTCAAGCCAATTTAAAAAGAAAATATTTAGATCAATGATTTTCTTTTGAAAGCCTTATACTTCAGACTTGGACTGTATACTTTATAACTTGGAAACGTTTTCTCTGGAAAAAAAAAAAAAAAAGAAGGAAAAAGAAGAAGAAAAAAAGAAGAAAAAGAGTTCAGCAAGCCCTTCTCTGCACACATTTGAATAGTGATAAGCTACTTTCTGAAAAACGATTAAAAACAGTTGGGTTTGTGCATTTCCCAGCTAGCCCTCGATTTGGAAGGGGAGAGGAGGAGCTGGACCAATTTTAACCTTTTTTTTTTTTTTTAAAAACTATTTATTTATTTATTTATTTTTGTTCCCCAGGCAAACCTTCGTTCGCATTGTTCATTTTTAACACGTTGTTCCGCAAAGAGGCGACCTATTCTGCAGGCAGGCAGAGCTCATCTCTGCCTTTGAAAGGGAACAATTGAGTTTTACAGAAGGCTGGTGCACCAGGAGGGGGGAAAAGAGGAAAAAAATGAGAGACACACACAGTCAGAGAGAAGGTGTTTCTAAATTCAAGGACCTGTCTCTGGTTCCTACAAATCTTTGTTATTCTGCATGGGATCCTATGGGAAAGTGTATGGTGTCCTTTGTACTTTCAAAGATGCTACAGGTAAAGATGCTTTTATGTATATGTAATCTTGAAAATGAGGAGAACTTCATCAGGAGATGCTTCTGGTGCTGTTTGGTTGGCTGGTGGGAAGAGTGGGCTTGTCTTTTTTGTTCGCCTTGGACTTAAATTCAAGCAGAAAATATAAATTCGCCCCTCTTTCCCCAGCCCCTGCAGCCCCCCTTCCCTCTGCTCCCCGTTTCTAAGTGCACATCTTCTAAAAAGTCAACCCACAAAAGGCAAGAGACAAATAACAGCCAGATATTACACCAGGAGCTGGGCAGCTGTCTTGCTGGAAGTTATTAAAGCAGATTTTTTTTTTTTTTTTTTTTTTTTTTTTCCTTAGCACAGCCACTACACAGAGGAGGAGGAGAAAGGAGCACATCTCTGAGTGGGTTGGCCAGAGCATTTCAGCCGAAGCAATAACGCTAAAACATGTTGAAAAGGAGAAGAGACCTATGCTGTTTGCATGCGGATGTGCAGAGAGAGCCATGCAGCCACCTCACACACTCTTTCATTGCACCTACAGAGCTGAATGGCCCTCTTATAAAAATATCAGGCTCATAAAAGGACACTTTGCCATCACTTTTGCTAAAGTCTTTGAGTCATGTCCTGCGAGGCTAGCATAGGGCAGAGTGAATGTGCTTCACGACAGCTAATGCTTTACCATTCGTGGCACCCTGAGTTAAATACGCCTTGCCTGCTGGGGGAGAGGAGAGGAGGGGAGAAAGAAAATAAGCTAAAATAGACCTGGCGGCCACTGGCTCTCTGCTAACAGAAAGGTATAGACTTTAAATGTCTATTTTTGAGTCCCACAGTTATTACATTCGCTTGCACATGCAAAACGGCATACGTGTCTCCAATGTTCATAGAAATATTAAACAAAAGTCATCCGCATTTTTTTTGAGCTTGTTTGGCAATTCCCCCCTCTCTGCAGCCTCTTTTAGTCTGTCTAATTTAGCAGTTTCAATTCGGACGAGTTGTACTTATTTGTACCTGAAATGTACTGTAAAACCTGCTTTCAAAATGCAAGACACGTCCTTGGGACTGACCATTACAACCAATACTTTCACATCTTAAAAAAAAAAAAAAAAAAAAAAAAAAAAAGGAAGAAAAGCACACACAACCCCAAGAAACAGACATTTCTCTTTAATTTTGGGAAATGCTTTAAGGAAGGAAAGCCCTGGCTTCTCTACCGGTGAGCTGGGTAGGGCCACTGCGCCCTCACCATGGCAATGAATATATATATATATATGTCTTTTTGCAAAAAGGGATACTTTTGCCTCCAGCCCCATGTAGGTCCGTGTAGGGCCCCCCCAGCCCCTTTTCCCCCACGACGCCTCAGCTGTGCCAACGCCGGGAAATGGCCCCGGAGCCGGTGGCGCCGAGCGCGTTGAGCGGGGCAGCGGCGCCCTCTGATGGGGGTTCCCTTCCTGCAGCTGCCTCCTCCTGTTCTCAGTCCGTAGCTGGGAGTTGCAAGCAGCCAAACGTTTCCTCTGCTAGAAATGCTGCTGCTGTCAGTGTTTCCTCCATTTGGATAAATGTGTGTAGGTGCAGCTTCGTTATTTGCACTGATTTTTTTTTTTTTTTCTCCTTAACAGAGTGCTCGGTGTTTGAATCTCTTTTATAATGAAGCAAGAATATATTTTATCCTCTTCTTTTAAATGCAATGTAGGGCCTAGGTACATTATCCTGAGCATCTCACTGAGCTGTCTTTTAGTAGTCCTGGCACAGGAGAGAGAGAGGATATGCCACTCTGTGATGGCTGCCTTAGTGATGGGAGAAAACAAAACAAAACAAAACAAACGATTTTAAATCAATAAAGTCATATTACAGTTATTTCATAGGATTTTTCATTAAAAACAAACAAACAAACAAACAACTTTACTTGCTTCTCGTCATGTTTCAGAACTTTCAGTCATGCTTAGCATTTTAAAGCCATCGTGAGTCTTTATAATATACTATATACCCCCTATATCCAACTACCCGAAAAGCCTATTGCTGGCTGGAGTTTAAAATAAATCAATTTATCTTAGCGCCCTCTGCTGCTCGCTGCAAGCTGTCATGTAAAGGCGGTTTTCTGACATCTCTAACTGAAAGCTCAATCCTTTCTGACGTGTTTTCTACCTTTTCTTGCAAACTAGCTTCTTTTCCTTTCTTTTCTTTTCT
>NC_048895.1:114127466-114150817 GCF_011077185.1 Oxyura jamaicensis | reverse complement strand
ACCTTTCCTTTCCTTTCCTTTCCTTTCCTTTCCTTTCCTTTCCTTTTCTTTTCTTTTCTTTTCTTTTCTTTTCTTTTCTTTTCTTTTCTTTTTGTCTTTTCTTTCCTTTTCTTTTCTTTTTTCTTTTCTTTTCTTTCCTTTTTTCTTTTATTTTCTCTTCTTTTCTTTTCTCTATATATTTTCCATATATTTCCACGTGAATTTTAGAATTCAGTATTTTTCATTAAGCAAACTCTTTGCAATTTGTTTAAAGGGGAAAAAGTCATATAGCTTAGGTACCTTAAATGTAACAAAATTCAGTCTGCTCATTGATGGATTTACAAAAAGCATTGATTCAATGTGCACTTTAGACCTTTGATTTGTGAATAATAGCAAGACTAACCTCTTAAAATAAATTCATCTTCCCATTTTGTTTGATAACAAATCTGTTTTCCACGTTGCATTCACAGTCGTATCAAGGGGGTTTCTTTCTTTGCATTTGGCTTTCCAAAGCTAGAGCACTCAATTTTATTGGAGACACATCCTCAAACTTTCTCAGAGGTGCCAGGAACATCTTGCAGCAAGCCAGAAAAGCACAGTCACATGTTCTGAGACCACTTGGACAGGTCCATGAACTTTGTCATATTTAATAAACCTGTCAAGAAGAGACTTGGAGGGTCTTCCCTGTGATTCCTGCCCTTTTATACAAGAGGAAGATAGAAAAAGAAGTCTGTACCAGACAGAATCCATAATGAAGGACCAACTGAAGAGTCACAAAACAGGAAAGCCAGCAGCTGGTTTGTTGCCACTGTGTCTCTCCTGGTTTTAAGAGCATGTTTATAATGATGTGTTTGGCAAACTCAGGGAATGCTTCAGGTCCTTCTTGCTAGTCAGACATGTGTCCTGTTAGAAAACCATTCACAGTATATTTGAAGACAGTCTGTTTACAGGAGGACATTACTGCTGCCTTTGCTTTGGGTTTTTCTTTCTGCTTTTCTTCTCTGGCTCTGGGATGGGTAGAGTTGCAAGGGATGAATGATAGCAAAGAGCATAACAGCCTTATGAAAAGCCCAGTTGTCACCATATGGAGACACTGAAGATACCTTTGCTCAGATTTCCAGCTGAGAGCAAGGATGCTCTTCTACTTGCTTTTGGCAGCAATTTTTAAATTGTCAAATAGCTGGAAAAGAGCAAAGAAGAGAAAACTTAAAAGGCAAGAGGAGGTGGGTAGAGAAGAATTTAAAAACAGCATCGCATCTCAGCAATTTGATTTTTTTTTTTTTTTTTTTTTTTAGGATGAGATTTTTCTTAAATATGAAGAAGCAGATAGGTACAAATTTAAAATCAGAGTACAAAACATGAGTGTCTGTTTTGAGCTAATGTTTGCAAATATCCACTCAGCCAGTAAACCCACACTGACAGTCTGAAAGATAGTGAATTTTGTTGATGAGAATACTATTCTCTATTTGGAAAAATAGAATGAAAATTTTGGATTTCTCCAATAATAATAATAAAAAAAAGATCTCAGATGCCACTTGTCTGTCTGTGGTACTTACTTGGCTTCCAGCCTTTGATGCAGCCAATGGAGTCCTTTAAAAGCAGGAAATCTATTGTAAAGAAAATTGTCTTGATTCACAGTCGTGCTCAGAGATTTCACTACATCTAAATCCAAAATTCAGTTTTTCCTTGCCAACCTATTATTTCCTTCCTCAAAACTACAGACACATACATGTCTTCAATGCCAACTTTTCTCACATAGAGAATTTTCTGATACCATAAAACAAGTTGTTGCTGAAGTTCTGGTGGAAATATTCCCACTAGATGAGTCTGCTCCAGTGGGAATTACTTTGCCCATATTAGAGAACAATAAAATAATTTATCTCTCTTTGCGGTAGTATTAGTAGAATTACAACGGCAAATAGCCTGTTTATATTAACAATATAATACTCAATCCCTAGAAAAAAAAATCATGGAAATCTATGAGGATGTAGTTAATTTAATTCAGATAATGGGAGGTGGGAAATTAAGATTTGGTTCTTCCTTTATGTGCCTTGGAGCAGGAATATAAACCTAGTTCTCCCAGGCCAAGTCTTGTACAACATCTGGGCTATTTGGAAAAGATCCTTGCCAAGAGATGTCTGTATTACTAGAATCAGCAGTTACTCTGATACCAGAGTTTAACTATGTACCCTACTCACATAATTATGTTTTAGTCCTCTGTATTACCTGTCTTTGTTTTGATTTGTTGTTGTTTTTTGTTTTCACAAGAAACTTGGGCACATGATGTCATCAAGGATGTGGACCTGGGGGCAATGTGATGGGATGCCTCACCAAACACCTAGATACAGCCTTGACATCTCCTCCTGAGAAAAATTCTACACACTGCAGAAATTTCACACGCTGCAAACTCTTTGGAGCAGGAATGACAGTCAGATCTCCTGTTTCTTCTCTGTCCACATTCTCCTCATTGATGTAGGCACTTGACTCAAGAGAAAGGGTTGAAGTTAATGAACTTCAAATAATTGTTTGGCTACCTAAGATAGAGAATGCAAGGCCTTGCTTGTCTCTGCAGTCCTTTCCTATGTGCTTGGATTTCTCCACCTTGGTGTTTTGTGTCTCCAAAGTGTCTCAAGTCCCCAAACTTTCTTCGAATAATTATCTTGAGTGCTAACTTTAGGGATTTCCATGATTGACAGGAAAAGTAGAAGTTAGATGATGCAATGCTAAACTGAAGATTTTATGCATGAACTACTACTGAATGACTTTTTTTTTTTTTTTTTTTTTTTTTTTTTTGTATCACAAGAGTCAGGGGAGTCCCAGGAGCTGCTGTCTCAGTTGCAAGGTTATCCTTCCTCTCCACCTCCACATTTTAAATAGGACTTAATCCTTTCTAAAACCTCTTCCTCTTAGAAGCCAAACAAAACAATCAGAAAAGTTGCTAAACTTGTTTCCTTAAAAAAATTAAACTAAAAATATAAACATATATTCCAGTTTCCTTGGTTTAGATATGAACACATAAATCTGGAACTAGCTTGTTCATCTGCATAAAGCATATACTTTTTAGTTTTTTATTGTTCCTTTTCCCAAACAAAGAGACCCTGTCCTTAAGAAAAAAGGCACATAGTCAAGGACAAACAAACTGCATTTTACTGAATGTTTAATATGACAGAAAGTTAGAATATTCCACACTTATTTATCAAATTTAATTCAATTATGCTTATGTAGATACTATATTTATGTACATACAGACTGTTTTTTGGTGATTCAGTTGAAAAGTAGGTTTAAGCTATATTCATATATGATTAGCATGCTCTTATGCTCTGCCAAGACTTTACTGAACTGAAGACCAGGAAGCATACTCTTCACATTTCACATTTCAGGACATATACCGTAGAAAGAATTATCTATACTCAAAAGACAACATTTAAATTTCATGTCAGAAGAAAGTTGATCAGTTATAATGAAAGTGAAGTAGAAATAAGATCTGACCTATTATCTGAATTGAAAATACTTTTTGATACCCCCTTCTCCTACATTCTTTTTTTTCCTCCACTTTCTTAACTTGCTTTCTGGAAGTAGGCACTCAGATAATATGACTATAAGCAGTGCTTTAGGGAGATAAAAACTTTCTGGGTACATGAAAGAATATGTAGCAAAGCTAGGAAATTCTATCTTTAGGGGAAACATATTTCAGGCTCCCAAAATTGCTTATAATATATCCAGAGTCAAACCATTCCCTGGGTATTGCCTTCAGCTTGCTCCTGTATCTCGGTGTGGAAGACATAGCCCACCCGGGACTTCAGCCCAAGTAATAGTGGGATCCTGAGGTGCAATTCACATTATATGTTATTAACAGACTTTAAGTTTCTCCCTTGCCTTTCCTTCCCTTCCATGGCACATAGATCAGATATAATCTAAAAATTTAGGCACAGACTTACTGTCTGAATTAGGTTAACTACATCCTCATGGCTTTCCATGTAATATTAATGTTAGCGATAGAATATGATATTAATATTAATATAAACATGCCTTTTGGAGTTGTAATGCTAAGGTAATTGTATATCATTGCTTTCATTATTATAAATATATAAGTATAATACAAATAAATGTTTCCCACCTAAAAGGCATTGAAATGACAAGTGTAAATGAATAATTTCAACAACTCTGAAAATAAATGTTTTGTTCTCTGATATCAGAATGAGAGAGAAGAAAATTAAACTTTATATTTTTTACCGAATTTTGAAATTAACATGCCAATTAATATTTTTGAAATTAACAAGCCAAATGGCTTGATTTGACAACCTGACCCTATGTTGCAAAAACTTTCAGACACCTGCCCTTTGATAATGAGACTAGTTTATGGAGTTATGTAACAACTTAATTAAGATGTGACTACAGTGCTCCTTAAGAAAAGGCTCACAGAATCATTGCTCTGTTTTGCTTCACTTCACTTTGTTGGTCTTCACTAATGAAGTTCAACATTGTCATGTTTTTCTCCAACTAGATATTTAAAAAAAAATCAGCAAAGCCACTTTTGTTTTAGGAGGCTCAAGCTGGGTTTTATCACATGTTGAAATCACATGATCAGTTTCACAACTCCCTGAATGGCCAACCTTGTTGTAACCTAATTTTCTAGATAACTGATAAGTAGGGTTATTTCTAAGAGCATGATGAATCTGCTTGGCTTCAGTGAAAACATAAAACAGAGATATCTTTTAAAACTCATGCAATACAAAAGAAGGGACCTGAGTCAGAGTGGTGGAGAGGACACTGGAATTTGGGAGAATGGTTCCCTCTCCCAACCCCTTTGGCTCTGGTACTCCTGGCCTTGGTCCAGATCTCCTTCTGTACTGAAGCTCCATTATGGCCTTCCTTGTTCCCTTTAAACGTCTGACCTCATCACAGAATGAATTAAAAGGAACCTGATCCCACCAGGCATGAGCATCAGAAAGATGTTTGGGTAACAAAAAATAAAAGAGATCAATGTTGCAGCAACAAGAATGGCATTCAGCAAAGTTCCCTGAAGTCAAAACCCCTTATCACAGTGTCACGAAGTCACAGTATGGTAGTTTAGAAGGGAACTCTGGAGGTCATCTAGCCCAACCTCTGACCCAGGAGAGCTACCTGGAGCAGGGTGTCCAGGTAGCTGTTGAAGATCTCCAAGGAGGAGACTCCACAACACCTCTGGGTAACCTATTCCAGTGCTCTGTCACCTGCACAGTAAATAAATATTTTCTGGTGTTCAGAAGGAATATCTTGGGCTCAAATTTGTGTCCACTCTCCCTCCAAGCACTATGTTTTCTTCTCAGACATAAAAGTTCATCTTCATTCTATTAATACAGTGTTTTCTGGCATCCAGTTAATCCATTTCATGATACAGTTTTCCCCTTTACCAGTTTTCCCACATTCTTTCAGACAGAAATGTTACCAACGGTGATGTATATTCTCATTGATAAGAATATAAACTGAATGTAAACTGAAACCTGAATCTCAGTTTGGAACTTACAGCTCATTCATAATTTTCTTCATCTATTTTCAGGTAGAAATAGGTGGCTTTTGATCCTTTCAATGCATGTAGTATCTTGTCTAATTGTTATAATCGTAGCCAACATCCCTGTGACTGCAAGTTAAATGTGCTCTAGAAGTCAATCAAATTTGTAATCTCATTAAATGGAAGAAAAACAAGTTCGTTTGACAGCATCTATTTCCTGTAAAACAGTATTGATTAGTATTAATTATATTATCCCCCTTTAATTTTTCGTTAATTGAGTCCTCCATCAGATAACACATTAGTGAGCACAGAACTGATACCATACTATTAAACATCTAATTATGTGTAATTTTATGTTTATCTTTTTTAAAAAAATTGGCAACAAATTAACCTCTGTGCTTCACTAAGTTATAAAACAAATATTTGTTTTCCACATAGCTGATTATTTATTTTAAAGCTTCCCAAATTGTCTTATTCTAAGATATTGAGCAAGCACAGATTAAGTTGTTTCTTTGTTCTCATTCATAGTGCTTCTGTTATCTTCTTCTGAGGCATTAGTAATAGTCCCTGTGAGAGACAGCTTACTGAACCTGATGGAACCTGACGGTCTGTTTTGATACTATTCTTACACTGGTCTGATACACACTACTTATATTCTTCAACCCTGTACTCATGCATAGAGCAATATTTGGACTTATTTTTAAATGGAAATCTTACACAATGAATAGGACATTTTAAAATTATTCTTGAAACTTCATGAACCTCAAATGAAAAAAGTGGCTTTCCATGATTTCAAATGGAGCACTGAAAATAAATAGATGTTATATATTAAAAAAATAATAATAAAAAATACTTGGAAGAGAATGTGAAATGTTTGCATTCCTTTTGACACCAATTGCCAACAAATGAGTATGAAATCACATATTTTCTTCAGAACAGAAACTGAAACACAGAAGAAAACACACAGATAACATGCATCACATCTAAAATGTGCAAGGAATATAAATTGGAATTTGTAGATCAGTAATTATATATCCACTCATGTGAAACATGGTATTCCTCCTAGCAGCAGGCTGAGCAATGCTCAGTCATGCAGTGGACATACAGTGTGGTTGTATGACATGATGCTGGTGAGAAAAGAGAGGTTTGGGAAGGGTCACTTGGGTTTTCAGCTGTTGAAGAGAACTGGGTTTGTTATCACTTTTTAAGGGGATGAAGGAATAGTAGAACAGCAACAGTTTGAGCACTGAAACCCTGAAATCTCTACTGATTTTCCATGGTCCATTGTGGCTAGAACTGGGAACATTTTGGTGTGGATCAACAAGCAGTCTCCTAAACATGGGGGAAAAGGGGTTAGCACACATCAGAGACCTTTCCTATTGCACAGTCCAGATGAAACCTCTGTCAAAGGGAAAAAACTCACCCTGTGCCATTCAGAATAAAGTTCTGAGGTGGTAATATCTCTCTGTTTAATTATGTGCCTCCTTCTCCTACTGGTGTCATTCTGAAACAGTCATGACACATCCCTGTGCAAACAGAAAATGATTCCAAACTGTGAGTAAGAAATACATGTAGTTATGCTCTCCCTTGACAAGTTTGAGAAGGTCTATAAGAAGCTGTTCATAGTTCTTTTGATCATCTAGAAAGCTGTTTAAGTTTTGTCCCAAAGAGGCTGTCAGTGTCTGGTCTGTTCATGGTTCTTGTTGAATTTTCAGTTTTTGGTGTACTTGTTCTGCAGACTTCACATTCATGAGGGGTACAAGGAGAAGCCCTATAGAATAAGGGGCAAAAAGAGCAGTCTGGAATTAACCCTGGACTTACCAAAGACAACTAGTATTTTTTGTTTGTTTCTTTGTTGTTTTGTTTTGTTTGTTTTTGTTTAGTTTTGTTTTGCTTTTTTTGAGTCAAATAAAGTCCATATGTGGTCATTATGATATCACCAAGACAAGGAATGCTAGAAGTAAAAAATGTAGTGTGATATTTTCTCTCCTTTGGGATATTCTGCAACTTGTTGAAAGCAAGAAACAAGGAGGTGTGTGAGCTGGCATTTGAAAGAGATAAATGTAAGTACATTTCTCTCCAGTGTAAATAATAAACTCACTTTAGAACATTAACTTCAAACAGTGAATTAGATTTTTTTCACCCCAAGAATTAATAGAGTGAAATTTTAAATTAGAAGAAATCTTTACAATTTCAGAATACAGCATACAAACACAATGTCCATAGTATTCTTTATATATTATTCTAATCCTTGTTATTAAAAATAAATTTGTTAAATAAACCAGCTTGCTTGACAATCATCATCATCACTTGAATAACATATATGTTTAGTTTGTTTATGAGTTGGGATTCTTCTACTTTTATCTTGGGGTTTGTCATCAGGTACAGTAGATGCAGATCTTCACAAGAACACTTTGCAGATTGGGTATGTGCACCTAACTGAGGTTTTCTTGAGTCCTGGCCAGAAGCCCTGAAGTATGGGACTGAAAGATATGACATAAGATCTAGAAGAGATCTACTTCATAACTCTAGAACACTTATTCTAAGATTAATAAATATAATATAACCATAATATAACAAAATAGTATAATTATATATTATATATTGTATATAAAATAACAAGATATAAATGTAACTTTCTTTGAAAGCTAATGAGTCAAGGGTTTCATCTGGCTTTGGCCTCATACCATTGCCTCTTACTGTATGACCTCTGTTGATAGTTGCAGTAGCACATTTGTGTGATTTAAATTATGTGCACATATTATTTTCTGAATTTTACAGAAAGTTTTTAATGATCTTCCCCAGGGAAAGGCTGTCTTTACTGCATTTTGCACAAAGTTTGAAATAATCTATGTGTCAGTGGTGTCTGATAACATTTTAGGTACAGAAACAAAATCAACTCCTCTAAAGGAGCAAACAGTTGTCAAGAAGCTACTTAAGATATTTGAGATATGAATAGCAGCTGAGACTGGATAGTCAAAATCCATTCCTTACTATCCTAACTGAGCTGCAAATGGATGTACCAACAAACACAGACTGAAATAGACTGAAAAACTCACCAACCAAAATACCTTCTTCTGCTGCTTGAAATAGCTGAAGGAGTTTCCAGATCATGTGTCCTGCTGCCTGTGTGTCTTGCAGTAAGGCATCCAGTGTGGCTATGAAGACACCAAATGATGTAGAATCCATCAGTTCCTTGGTTATTTCATGAAAACAAGTTTTGTTTGTTTGTTTGTTTCCCATTTTTATTTTCACATAATAGTCATTTTTAAAAGAAAAGTTTGGCCACTTATTTCTCAGATCCAAATTTTACAGGTAAGGAGATACTATCTTGGCATACTTCTATCAGTTTATTCACAGGGTATCCAATTCCACAGATGTGCTCTTTACGAACCATTCTTAATTTTCTACGCAGTTTTATTACTGGCTTCATACTGTAAATTAACTGGCAAAGGTTCAATGCTTTGATAACTCCTTAATTTAACTGGCCATAATGATGGCTCAGGGTGGTTCACTAATATTTGTGTTAAAAGTGTATTAACAAAAATGTATGAAAACTGGATGGCTTTAGGTGAGAACAGTAATAGGAGTCATCTTCCTGAGACTTCATATCCAGTCCAAGTCCAAGACAATTCTGGGAGTTCGGTGTACTCAGCATTTTACATATTGTTCCATTGTTTTGCTTTGTCAATTACAGAATCACAGAATCACAGAATAGTCTAGGTTGGAAGAGACCTCCAAGATCACCCAGTCCAACCTCTGACCTAACACTAACAAGTCCTCCACTAAACCATATCCCTAAGCTCTACATCTAAACATCTTTTAAAGACCTCCAGGGATGGGGACTCAACCACTCCCCTGGGCAGCCTATTCCAGTGACTAACAACCCGTTCAGTAAAGAAGTTCTTCCTAATATCCAACCTAAACCTCCCCTGGCGCAACTTTAGCCCATTCCCCCTTGTCCTGTCACCAGGCACGTGGGAGAATAGACCAACCGCCACCTCGCTACAGCCTCCTTTCAGGTACCTTTAAAGTGTGATAAGGTCGCCCCTGAAACCTCCTCTTCTCCAGGCTGAACAGTCCCAGCTCCCTCAGCCGCTCCTCATCAGACTTGTTCTCCAGACCCCTCACCAGCTTTGTTGCCCTTCTCTGGACTCACTCAAGCACCTCCATGTCCTTCTTGTAGCAAGGGGCCCAAAACTGAGCACATTACTCGAGGTGTGGCCTCACCAGAGCCGAGTACAGGGGGACAATCACTTCCCTGGAACCTGCTGGCCACACTGCTTCTTATACAAGCCAGGATGCTGTTGGCCTTCTTGGCCGCCTGAGCACACTGCTGGCTCATATTCAGCCGACTATCAACCAATACTCCCAGATCTTTCTCTGCCTGGCAGCTTTCTAACCACACATCTCCCAGCCTGTAGCTCTGTTTGGGGTTGTTGTGCCCCAGGTGCAGGACCCAGCACTTGGCCTTGTTGAATGTCATACAGTTGGCCTCAGCCCATTGGTCTAGCCTATCCAGATCCTCCTGCAGAGCCTTCCTATCCTCGAGCAGATTAACACACGCACCTAACTTGGTGTCATCTGCAAGCTTACTGAGGCTGCACTCGATCCTCTCATCCAGATCATCAATAAAGATATTAAAGAGGACTGGCCCCAGTACTGAGCCCTGAGGGACACCACTAGTGACTGGCCTCCAACTGGATTTGACTCCATTCACCACAACTATTTGGGCCCAGCTATCCAGCCAGTTTCTAACCCAACGAAGTGTATGTCAGTCCAAGCCATGAGCAGCCAGTTTCTTGAGGTGACGACACCAAGTTAGGTGCATGTGTTGATCTGCTCGAGGGTAGGAAGGCTCTGCAGGAGGATCTGGATAGGCTGGATCGATGGGCCGAGACCAACGGTATGAAGTTCAACAAGGCCAAGTGCCGGGTCCTGCACCTGGGGCACAACAACCCCAAACAGAGCTACAGGCTGGGAGATGTGTGGTTAGAAAGCTGCCAGGCAGAGAAAGATCTGGGAGTATTGGTTGATAGTCAGCTGAATATGAGCCAGCAGTGTGCTCAGGCGGCCAAGAAGGCCAACAGCATCCTGGCTTGTATAAGAAGCAGTGTGGCCAGCAGGTTCCAGGGAAGTGATTGTCCCCCTGTACTCGGCTCTGGTGAGGCCACACCTCGAGTAATGTGCTCAGTTTTGGGCCCCTTGCTACAAGAAGGACATGGAGGTGCTTGAGTGAGTCCAGAGAAGGGCAACAAAGCTGGTGAGGGGTCTGGAGAACAAGTCTGATGAGGAGCGGCTGAGGGAGCTGGGACTGTTCAGCCTGGAGAAGAGGAGGTTTCAGGGGCGACCTTATCACACTTTAAAGGTACCTGAAAGGAGGCTGTAGCGAGGTGGCGGTTGGTCTATTCTCCCACGTGCCTGGTGACAGGACAAGGGGGAATGGGCTAAAGTTGCGCCAGGGGAGGTTTAGGTTGGATATTAGGAAGAACTTCTTTACGGAACGGGTTGTTAGTCACTGGAATAGGCTGCCCAGGGGAGTGGTTGAGTCCCCATCCCTGGAGGTCTTTAAAAGATGTTTAGATGTAGAGCTTAGGGATATGGTTTAGTGGAGGACTTGTTAGTGTTAGGCCAGAGGTTGGACTGGGTGATCTTGGAGGTCTCTTCCAACCTAGACTATTCTGTGATTCTGTGATTCTGTGAATGCTGTGGGGAACGGTGTCAAAAGCCTTACTGAAATCAAGGTAGACCACATCCACAGCCTTTCCCTCATCCACCAAGTGTGTCATTTTGTCATAGAAGGAGAACAGGTTACTTAAAATGTAAATTACTTAGAATGCAAATTAGTACAAATTCTCTATATGGAGCTTACGTATAAAATCTGGTAAAGGTATATTATTTATTATTAATATTTTTTGCTTTTCATCTTCTTGCATGTTGCAGTGTCTACAAATTAGAGGCTGATTTTGCACATTTACATGTATTTTGGTACTGCACTTTTGCAAATCTCATTGGGTTTTTCTTTTTTTTTTTTTTTATTTTAATAGAGTAAGTAGGAAAATTTACACACCAAAGTGAAGAGAGATGGCAGAATCAACCTCTCATGCGATTGTATTTAAAATACTGATGAATTTGTCACAGTTATATTTCCTCTGACTTTGGACAAGAGCACATACGGAACTGATCAGAGGAATTCAGCATAGCACCAGGGAAATTGTATTTCCCAGAAGAATAAGGGGTAATATTAATTAATGAGAGTTCATTTGATAGGGAACAGAGGTGTGGGCTGGATAAACCAAATTCAAACATGTATAAGTTGCCTTCCAAACCATTTCCTTTTTCACCTGCAATCCTTCTGAAGTTTCTGCCATTGCAGCTCTGCCCTTGGTGTGTCATTGTCTAGAATTACTCATAAAGTCATTTCTGTAAGAACTGAAAGAACACAGAAAAGGTTGTCCTCAGGTTCCCAAATGGTTTTGAAACAATAAGCCTGGGAAAGTGCTTAAATATATATATATATATATATATATATATATATATATATATTTCAGCAAAACTTTTAAATCAATTTGTTTTGGAAAGTTTGGTTGAACATATGAGCTAGCATTACTTCAAATCAAAACTGCAGAAGGTTGTTAATTACATCTAAAGACATTTTTTCATTCTCATTTTTTTTTTTTTTTTTTTTCTGCCTGAGTAGAATCCAGCCACAACGCTGGGACCAAAATCTAGAGTGGGAGTGCTTGCAGACCCCTGGCTGAAGTAGGAATTGGAATTGAACTGCATAAGCTTGCAGTCAGAAGTTAAAGAATTAATTTGAGACTGGAGATGTGGATTTGATTGCCAGCATTGTCACAGCCTTTCTATGCAATCATGGAGAAGGCAATTCTGAGAGCATATATCTCATTTTAGTTTGGTTATCTAAATATTAGTATTCAAGGTTAGCTAGTTTGCTAGGTTGAGTCCAGTGTCAATGGAGACGGATTAAGATTCTTGACACTTTTCCACTGTGGTCAACTGAGAAAGATGAACCTAATATAAATCATCACATCTAGCTTGGATCCCTGTTTTAGGACAGGACAATTGCCAACCATTTTATCTTTTGATATACCAAGAATGAAATAGAGTTAATGGCTTCAAGATGAGATAAACATTTAAGATAACCACAATTACATGTGATAATCCCTGTATACTTCTAAACTCTGAATAAACTGATTTCTTTATTGTAGCATAGGAATACTATTATTGGTATTCCTCTGCTGTGTGTGTCTTATATATCAGATAGAATAGGTCCTGTAATGTTAGAGAGACAGTTCTTAGACATCTTGGTTGTCCATTTTTTTATGCACATATAGACATTATTTTCAAGCACAGAGAATTCAGGGTTAAATCAACATAGATTTTATTGCCGTGAAATGTTCATTCAAATGTGGTCATTATCATCTTAGACTCACATAAAACAGGTAGCTTGTATATGAAATAGAAATATAAAAATTATGTTTTTCACCACTGAATGGTAAATTAAATTAAGTAAAAACCAAACCAAAAAACAAAACCCCAAACCAATAAATAGGACATTGTTGGTGACCCAGTGCGCACTCACATTTAAATACAATCACAACAGCTGTATAGAATAGAATTAATTGTACAAAATAAAGAAAAGCAAAGAATAGAAATAATAATAACAATATAAAGATTAGACCTCTCTAAATGACTTTCACCTGGCAAAGGAAAATGTCATTATCTTCTTCTCTCCCTCATTCCCCACACATCTGTACTGAAAGTCTTGTTGAACCTGTAACAAGGGCAGAGGCAGATGCTATGTTTATAATTACAGATCCTGTATATTTGTTGATTTTTCCTTGTGTTGCAGGCCTGTGTCTTCTATTAATGGTGGTTGTTTTTTTCTTGACCATAAAAATAAAGAGTAGAGCAGCAGAGTTATCTCTCCAAAAGGTAAAAAGAAAATCAAATGACCTTCAAACTCATCAGCAGCCCTTTTGGGTACCTAAGATATCTAAGACCAAAACTGCTTGTTGGTGTGAGGAAACAAACAAACTAACAAACAAAGGCAGTAAGAGAAATCGGCTCTTAGAACACTAAAGTAGCCCCTCCTGAGCCTTGCTGCAAAAATATGATCAGCAGCTGTGGCACTGAGTCATGTTCAAAGGAAGAGATGAGCTGGGGAAATATTTACACAGAGGTCCAGTATTTGGAAAGACTATATATTGTGCCTGCTTAGTAGCAGATATTTTGTTGCTGTTTTTAGGAAGAGTTAAAGAGAAGCTTCAAAGAGCAGATTCCTTGTTGATTTGGAGAGCTGAAGTCTTTTCCCAAAGAATGTTGGAATTTCTCTTTAAAAAATAAAAAGAAGTAAATGAAAGGTCCAAAGTCACCCCTTGTGCCAGGTCTCCAAGGCAACAGAATGACACCTGGAAAGAATTAGGTGTTAGGATGACAGCCTGAAGGACAAAACTGTTGATAGTCTTCAGTTGTAGGTTGCTGTTTGTCTGTGGTTCACTCCCCTCTACAGACCTTATGAATGCTGTACCAGTTCTCGTCACCTGCATAAAACTCTCCCTTTGTTACACATCTCTGCCATTTAGTTGTACTAATGGAGGTCTTTGTGAACAGAAACCCAGATCTTAGGGCAGAAGTTGGAGATAAGAATGTCAATCCTAGCTCTTTTAGAGACTTACCTTCTAAACTTAGTCAGTGCAAGAGCTGTTTGTACTTGTCTTACTCACAGTGAGTAACACCTTGCTCTATAAAGAAAGGCATGTGGTTAGTCAGTGTGTTTACTTCATCATTAAATTGCTAATAAATCCAAGCAGCAATGACTGGTTTTTGGGAGTCAGCTGTACTACTTAATGTGTTTTGATAGTCATGGAGGGTGAAGTGTAATGTATACAAAGCTGGGAAATAGCCTGAAATACAACAGGATCTAAATACACGTCCAACACTTGACCGATGAATCTAAGCATTTCTATGTTTCAAAAATTGTAATGATTCATTGCTTTGGCCATAGAGGTTTGGTCACTTGTCTGTACATAGACGTTTTGACCAGAGTGAAATAAATAATTCCATGATTTTTCAAAGGGAGAACATCTTTTGTCATCAGATTTATTTCAAAGTCAAAAAGATACAAATATACTTGAATTTGCTACCAGTGAGCACCCAGTAACTTCAAACCATGCCCTTCCTTCAGGCTGATCTAATTCATGAATGTGTTTTGAGGTGGGAACTTTTCCACAGAGACAAGGATTTAGAAATGGAGAACAACACACAAACAAACAAAACCCCATGGGAACATTGTGCATGTATGTGTGGAAAGTGAAAGAGAATTTAGTCCAAATTTTTAACAGGAACATCAGTGAATTCATTAATTAAAACCACACTGAAAGTTCCTGTTCTGAAAACCAAAGGCTTTTTGACATGAAACTGGTCTGATAACTAATTCAACAGAAAAGGTAGCATCGATTACTTTTTTTTTCTTCCAATAAAATTAAGTACAGATTAAAATAAATAACAGAGAACCTGTGAATGTCAACAAACATTGCAGCTACCCTTTTGAAATAATTTTGCCTTTAAAATATGCTAAGATACTAAAAGAAAAATAAGAAAGATGAGGATGTAAAGGCAGATAGACACTTAATGGTAAGAATCTCTAGGAATTCAATCATCTTGACTCAGATCTGTAGTGAAACCTTCCCAAAAATCTGTAGAGGTCATCAAGGTTAAAACTGGATGTTCTGGGTTCTCAAGAGTACTCAGTTTTCTTTAATATTAATAGATCAAAAGATAATCAAGGTCAAAAATAATTTGTTGCCTGCAGAGCAGAGACTTGTAGTGATTATGCAATAGGAAAAGATGTAATTGTTTAAATAAATTATTGTTGGAACCTTAGACCATATTGCAAATAGGTGAATATTTCAAATAATGCTGTATACATATAATTTTCCAATATCAGACATTTGAATATGATTGTAATAAAACACTGCTTTTTCAACAGCTTTACAGAATAATCTATACAACCAGTCATTCTCCCATCTCCAGAAGATTGATATTTTAGTGAAAAACTTGAAAAGGATTTATAAAGCATTTTTCTTCTCTTTTTTCCCTCCTTTAAAATATAATTAAAATTTATTATCATCTTGAAGTGCAGGACCATAAATAAATTGCTTTACAGTACATTTTTATGTGGCAAATCTGCATATCTGACACGGTCAAACATTTAAATTTCTCTCCCCCTCTCTCTTTCTCCCCCTCAGTTTGGACAACAGGAAAAGAATGAATTTATTTTTCACTTTTAAACAGTGGTTACCTACTCCCACACTCAAATATTTCATATTCTAGAAGGGTTCTGCAGTGTTTCTGTAGAAGGTATCATGAAAGAACATTCATTTGATTTTAGCACTCTGTGACAAGGTGCTGGAGTGAAGAATCCATTCAGCAAAGTTTACGTTCTGTTAGGCACTTAGCTGATCTTAGTGGATTAAGGAGGAGGAGTCCCATGGAGATGCATCTGTTTCCCTCATTGCATAAAGGGAGGATAGACTGATAGCACTAAAGTAGGTACCTAAGTTATATACCTACTATGAGCAAGGAGAAATCTAAGCAAAATCACAGGATCTTTCCTTCTCTCTCTCTCTCTTCCTTCCTTCCTTCCTTCCTTCCTTCCTTCCTTCCTTCCTTCCTTCCTTCCTTCCTTCCTTCCTTCCTTCCTTCCTTCCTTCCTTCCTTCCTTCCTTCCTTCCTTCCTTCCTTCCTTCCTTCCTTCTATAAGCAAATACGGACTCCATTAGTTTTAGCTTGTTTTCTTGCCTTGATGGCAATGTCCTTACTGATCTCAAGAGGAATAGTACCATGCCATAACTGTTCTGTTTCCTTCCTACCTTTGAAAGCTGAGGATGATCTTGTTAACTATCTCTCTACATCATTCCTGTAAATGCTTTTGGACAGTTTTTATAGCCCCTAGATTGATAAATCCAAAGCGGGTCATGCAAAATGTAATGTATTTTAACTAGATCTAGAAAATGACAATGTGTATGAGCACTTTTATCCCTGGCTTCCATCTTATCTAGTTGAGAAAAAGACACACTTCAAGGGCATGATTCATTGCTGTTTTGAGGTAAGATGAAGAGTACACTATAAGTGCCTCTTTCTCTCCACTGATTATAGGGAGAAGAGGTTGACCAGTCCAGTTGTAGTCATGCGCAATACAAAATACCACCATTAAATTCCAGCTATTATCCATGGAGAAAGACTGGCCCTTCCAGACGATCCCTTCCACCCATCCTAGGCACTTGGTGTGCAGGACAGGTGGCCACCCATATGTCTCTAGTGCTATCTTCTCAGTTCCTCCATATTGTCTTTCAGGAGAGTCCAGACACCCTATTGGTTTCTTGACATATCTGTCAAAACTATGTGGCTGTCTTGGACACCCTAAAGCATCTCGCATAGCTATAAACGCTTACACATGGACAACTGTATTTATTTTTCCTACTGTAGAAAGAAATGAATTGTCTTTTGGAAGAAAAGATCTTATTATGTTGATTTTAAAGAGTTTGAAGGTCAATATAACCACACCCTACAATATCAATCCTTCCTAAATTTCTCAATAAAATGATACGAGAGAAACAAGAAAAGGAATTAAATGGAAGTCTCATTGAAGAAGTTAGAATGTGGCTGGGAAATGCCTCTTGACTCAGAGGCTTGAGCTCAAACTATGCCTCCAATGTTTTCTTTGTGAGGATGTGTGCTGGGTGGTGAACTAATATTTCAAAATACAAAAAGTTATTAACCACTTAGCTGCTGTGGACTGTACCAACCTATCTTACTTGCCATTTTTATTTATTATTTATTTATTTTCTGTAAATGAGTGGATTCTGTTAGACCTCTGCACCTCAGCTGGATTTCTGAAAACAATAAAGCTGCAGAAACAAGCCGTTGAAGAAAAAACATCATAAAATCATGGCAACACAAAAGGTGGCTCCAATTGCCTGCATTGATCCTGTTGAACAGAGACCCAGGTGTGGCAGACTGCAGTGTTGTGGGACCAAGGGCTGAGAAGATAGAGGACAGAAGCCCATGCAGTCATTTAATCTGAAGTTCACAGAGGGATCAGGGCTCTTAATTAAACTATCAAGTGTGGATTTTTTTTTCCCCATTTAGTCTGCCATGCTCTTCTCACAAAAGACACCTTAGCTGCTTGAATGGCCAGGACAGATTCCTAACAGGTTCTGGTCTCATTCCAGTGTAGCTTTATTGTACAGTCCCACGTGGAGATATGCAGCCCCCAATACCAAACAGTTAATTTGTCCCATGACCCACAGATTCCTCTCTTGCCAGGTATCCATATGATTTTCCCAATGATGTCTGGATCAGGCATTTCTGATGGATCAGAGGAAGCCCTTCTTTCAATCTATCCAGCATGTGAGCAAAGCCAGTATGCTGGAACTGCATGTCCCACAACCGATGTGCTGGACCTAACTGTGCTGCCAGAGAAGAAAGTGCTTCAAGTTAGCCTGTGACAAATTTCATGTGCCACCTCAGCCAAGTCCAGAAGTGCTTATAAAAACAGTGTTAGTGTATCATTCAGAACAATCAAATACTACGTGCACGAAAAAGTAGTTTAGAGCAACATAAATTTTAAAAAAGTGACAATTTCATCACACAATACTGTACACTGCTGTTCTTAGGATTGAATACTTTCCTCTCTCATGCTCTCTCTTTTTCTGTTTTAATCTTTCTCTTTTTTCTTTCCTTTTTTTTTTTTTCTTTTTTCTTTTTTTTTTCCGTTTTTCCCCCCTTTTTTGGATTTGGTCCACTGGAGATAAATTGCCCTCAATGATATATATATTTAAAAAAAATATCAGCAGCAAGACTCTCTTGAAATTGATTCTGTTTGATGTAGCTAGTCTGTCTTTTCTGTTTTGCCCTCTTTCACAGCAGCCTCTGAAGTTTTCCGCAGGGGGGCTTTCTCCGAGTTGGCGTGTCCTTGGCCAGATTCCGCCGCTCCTCCGTTTTTGTGCGATGTGTGCTTTTCCAAGTAGTTCAGCATTTCACTGAGAACAGTTTGGAAAGTGCTTAGGGCAGCACATATTGCAGGAGTTCCAAAACCATGAGTGATCAAACTACAAATGGGAAGGAGACAAAAAGAGAAAAAGAAATACACACACAGGCATAAATATATTTGCACTCACATACGTCAAAGAGTTTACAGTAAGCTGATTTCGCTATAGTGAAATTCAAGATTTGCTCCCTAAACTATTTATTACCTGCAGGAGAAACAGAAAGGAAAATAACAGAGCAGAAGAGCAGACTACACACAGCTTCAAAGGTTGTTTTTGGTAGGAGTATTGCTTCTGAAACACCGTGGAACAGATCTGCGGCTGATGCAGATTGACACAGTATTGTTGACTTCAGAGAGACCAAGAGAAATCCATGCCAAAGACCCTCCAGCATTGCTACGCTTCTTGTCCCGGAAGGTTTGGCTCCCTTCTTTATCAGATATATGAAACCAGTTCTGTGTGGTTTATCCACTCTCCCAGGTCAGACTGTTAAACAACAAGCTTTGATTATCCTACACGGAATTATGTATAGTTGCATATGTATTAAGAAATTATGCAATGCCAGGGCAATAGGCACAGTTTGGTCTTGTCTATGCTGCTAAACCCTCTGAATATCCAACAGTGGGGAATCCAAACCGCCCTTTGGGAATAGCTCCTGGCCATTGCTAAGGCCCAGCAACACCCAGGAAATGTTTCATCTAGAGGTAGTTCAGCTAGGCTAAATACACAGATTTTCCTAACAAATTAATAGAAAAAATAACCAAGTTCCAACATCTCTTGCTGTGGTGATGTTGAATTTCCTAGAATAGATTTATCTAAATGCATCTTTCACCTAAATAATGTGTTTTCTCAAGTTAACGCTGAATTTGTTCTTGTTTTCCTGAACTGCAAGGCAGATGAATTTCACTGTTGCTCCTCACAACAGTTACTGAAATTACGTATTTGTGTCACTTGAGATGCTTTTGGGCATCTGCCTGGCTTCAACTTGCAGATACAGGAACATGAGTGTTTGTTCCTGTGTCAGATAACAGCTTTGCAAGGATTTTTTGCAAGGATTTTGGAAATGGTAACAGAGACCACTCTTTAGGCAAGTGACTCCAGCCCTGCCAGCTTAAATGCTACGTGTACACTACACCTTGTTCACATAAGGCTCAAGGCACCTCATGTGGGCAACCAAATTCTTTTTATCATTATAATAAATCATTTTGATAACTTGTAGGTGGAAAAACAAGAACAAAAACAAGAAGCAAAAACAATGAACCAACTAAACAAAAATCCTTCCTGCTTTTTAACTTTCATATAGAAACATAAGTGGAAAATTATTTCAGAGGTTGAAAAGTCATTGCAGTATTTAAAATATTTATTTCAGACATCCCAGTTCTGCTTAGGGAAGAAGAAAACAAGGAAATGATAATAAGCTGATTTTTGACTCTGCAGATATTTTTCAGAAATCAATGTTTTATATCGGTTTGGGTGAGGGAGAAAAACCACATTACAATGATTCTTCCAAAACAATAACTACTGAATCCCATTCTAGTTAAGATTTTGCCCTTATGGTAACTCTCTGGGTGTCTGAGGTACCACATCAGTAAACCCTGATCTAAAGCAGAGAGCCACACATAGGTTAGAAATGGTAACATTGCATTTCAGTGAGAACTCCTCTCCTCTGCATTTCGGCTTCATAGTCTTTCCAGATGTTTTAGAAACAGTAGAAAAATAGTGGTCCAGGGAATAGAGGTTATACAAGACACGGACAATTGCCAGAATACTGGACGTATGGAAAACAAATATGGGAAAGGTTCCAACATGTCTTTCAGGGTGATCTTTCTGTCTCTGCTGGACGTGGGAACCTTGTTTGCTAGGAATGCCATCATCCTAAGAAAGACACCAAACTTATGTGAGTCCTAACCAAAATGAGAGCTCAGTGGGGAAATATCTCTCCTTTTCAGATTGGGAATGGTCCAGTCTTTTATGAAAGGTCTCCCAAAGGTGATTAACAAATAACTCACTCTTAAAATGTTTATCTATCAGTCTCCAGGCACTTTTCAAAGCAGGAAATTATGTTTATCTCAAGTTAGTAATGAGAGGAAAATGATAATTAAATATTTACAAGGACTGTTTTGCAGACATCAGTTAATGATACCACATGACTCTTGAAGTTTGTACTCTTGAAATTTGGATCTTTTCAGTTTAACATCAAAGAGAGGTAAAAATATACGGCTTTAATTTCAAACTTTTCATTTTTTTGTTTTTGAGAAATGTTTGGCTTACCAAGAAAAAAAAAATCATCATCATTGTCTGATGTTTTTAATACTTGCAGAAACAATGTCAGCCATAGCATACAAATTAGATTATTTTTAGCCCTTACAATTCTGATATTTAGGAGTCAGGTGATTTCAAGATTTTGTGTTGCACTTTATCTTCATTTCTGTCTTTCATAAGTCCAGAGGAATGAAAATGTCAAGAAGCTAAGATTATCATAGAGCAAGAAAAATAAAGTCCAAAAATATCATTACTAGTTATAATATTTTATGATTTTTACAGTGCTTGTATGATCTTCTGGGTCCTGTTTGGGGGAATTGACTATACTGAAAGATGTATAAAATATTAATGATCTTGTGTGCAAAATAAAATAGTTTATTAACTTTAAGAGTTGACAATACCTGCAATCATTAATTTCCAGTAGACAAGAATACTAAGTTTAAGAAAGGATTGAATAGCGAAGAATTCTCCTGGTCTGCTTGTCTTTGAACATTTCCACTCTTGAGCAAAAGAAATAGTACTGTGTTCATATAATAGTTCAATACACCCTGAAGAGTAAAGTTGGAATACTGCAGTGAAACCTTACAGAGATTGGCTCAGAAAAAAAAATATCCATAGGGTTAAGAATGAGGGTAGAAGAATTTAATGTTCTCAAATGCTGAACAAGACTGTAGAAAACAGCAGAATGGGACAAAGTCTGATATTAAGATATGTAAGCAAAAATGTCAACTTGTAGCTGTATCCATCAACAGTGTCTAAACTTCCATTACAATCAAAGAGGACTCAAGTCAGTTTCCTATGTGTAAGAGTCTTCACTGATTTGAGATGCCCTATGGCACCTAAGACATCAGCACAGAATTGGTAGGCATGATATAGAACTTAAGTTCACCTTGCTTCTAAGTGTTTTGAGGCCATGCAGGTTATCATGGTGCATCTTTGTGCACTGGTACTATACACTGATGTTTAGGCAACTGAATTGTGCCCTGGGGATTTATTCAATATTGTCAGAGATGTGTGGAGTATGACTAAGCATATCAAAAGCTACACAGTTTTATTATTATTTTATTTTATTTTATTTATTTTCTGGCTACACCATGAATCTGAGCAAGAATGTTTGGTGGCGTTTTAGATGTCTTATATTAACAAGATATTTGTGCCAGGTGAGCAGGTAATGCAGAGGGCTTACAGAACACCCTTTTAAAGCAGAAATGTGCTAATGGTATACCTTGTAGTATCTAAAAATATGTCTCATGTTAATGTTTATTGTGTTATATCTTTCCATAGATATAGTGAAGTTCCCTGACTACATGGGAAGCTTAAACAACCAGCTGATATGAAGACACATTGATATTAGTATTTCATACTGGACAGAATCTTGAACTTCTTGCCTGAAAACTAATGTTCAGAGGAAACGAATTCTGTGGGGTGAGTTATGCATCTATTACCTTTACAGATCTGCTTATTAAGCTTTTACGCACCACAAATAATCCAAAAGCAGTTTTTTTTTTCAAGGCAGATTTGTATTTATTATTAAACAACAACAACCAACCAGCCTTGAAAGGGCACTGCAGTCTCATGACAACTCATTTGATTCCTGTTGAATGTATTCTTCCCCACAGATGGAGATATGCAAAGCCTATTAACTTTCCCATAATCTTCTGAAAGAAACCATTTTATAGAAAATTTCTGACCAGCTCTCCATGGCACACTCCTGTGAGAATGTATTTTTTTTTTTTTTTTAGCCCAGCTTTATGTAATGAGCATAAAAAGGCTGAGAGATATTATTTTCTATTTTATCCTACATTTTTATGAGTAGTTCCCATTACTCTAATTTTGGTGAGATTTGTTTATGTACAAGTCTTTGACAAAGCTAAGAAAGACAGATAATTTCCCTTTGCCAATGAAAGTAAGTTTCATTGTAAGCTGGGAAGAAATTCTGATTTTACACTGAAATCCAAAGTGTGACAAGCAGAAGACTAATGGCAAAGCATTAAAACACACTTCCTGAAAGTCACATTTAAATGTGTGATTTTTAGACTGACTGAGCTCCCACTAAATTCAGTTCACTTTTGTTTGTGCTTCACATCTACTAAGAGGGTTGCTTTCATTGTAAGACTTTGTTTTGGGTTTAAGATCCTAAAATTAAACTTAGAGTTTTTATAGTGGAATCATTTGAGTATTCTTGGTGTTCTAGTACATTTCATTGCAAACCCTAAAAGCAAGAAACTTTATTGTTTTAAAAGGTAAGGTTAAAATCTTTGATTTTGGTACTGTTTATGAAGAGATGCAGAAAGAAGGCAATGAATAGCAGGTCAATCTATTATAAATCCTATGCTTAAAGACATCCAGACCAGCCTGCAATCCTGCTCAGTGCTATGATGCAATTATGTATGCTCATATTTTAATGATGGCATTACTTAAAAAAGAAAATCTCCAAGTATGCCTGAAGGCTTGGACTCTTGTTTGGCAGCTACCTCAAGGACTTCTCCATACCCTAGGCTGGTGAAACTTCAACATGCGGCAAAAGAAGAAACAGATTCCCTCTT
>NC_048895.1:114097428-114127366 GCF_011077185.1 Oxyura jamaicensis | reverse complement strand
CCCCCCCCCCCCCCCCCCCCCCCCCCCCCCCCCCCCCCCCCCCCCAGAGACCATCTGCACAGAATGTTTACACCCTCCTTTAAAATAAATAAATACTTTAAAACAATAATAATATTGAAGAAAAGGCAAGCTTGAACTTATTGTTTGGAGTTTCTCAGAATTTTGAATGTGAAAACCATTTCATGATTACCTAGATTTAACAATATGTGGCAGATGACAAATAATGAAATCTGGTAAGATTTTTGATGGCTGTAAATGAAATGGAAAAATATTTGAATCTTCATAGTGATACAAATAACTTCCTAAATTAGAGGTATCTCTACTGAATTCCAAGGGTTTCTGCTGATTGCAAGGTCTGCCTTATGTAGGACGCCTTGTGAATTAAACTTTACTTCAGAAGGTCAGTGGAGCAAACCATGGCACAAGTTAGGCTGATAGTCAAGATGAACACTGGAAAATGAGCACCATATATTACAGGGATAATAGTCTATAGGATCAAAGTGGAAAACAGCATATACAAAAGTTGCCTTGCAAAGCAAGTCCTCGGGCTTGTTTTCCATTCATAACTGAACAAGAGTATTAAGGACATGTTCTCCTAACCAGATGGACCTCATTTTACTGCATATAAAAGCAGTGGAAAAAAGAGAGCAATGTGTATTGGGCTTACCTGGCAAGGTTTTGGTAGTAGGGGGATAGAGGGTGCTACAGGTTTGGCCTCTTTGAGAAGAGCCCAGAAACAGTCCCTTGTTATATAAGGGCTAGCTCCAGCCTATACCAGAGAGGAACCCACTGCTGTCCAGAGCTGAGCCAGTGAGCAATGCTGGTTGTGCCTCTGTGAGAGCGGATTTAAGAAAGGACAAAAACAGCAACAACAACAACACCATAAAGCAAGCAAATAAACTAACAAACAAAAAACCTGCTTCACAGCAGCAGCTGGAAGAGAGAACTGAGAAAATGTAGAGAGAAAAAAATCCCTCAGATGCCAAGGTTAGTGCAGAAGGAGGGCAGAAGGTGCTCCAGGCATGGAGGAGGCCCTGTGGCCTGTGGTGAGGCCCCTGGTGGAGCAGGCTGTCCCCCTGCAGCCCAAGGGTCCCACAGCGGAGCAGATCTCCATGCTGCAGCCCATGGAGGAGCCCCCAGTGGAGCAGGTGGATGTGGCCTGGAGGAGGCTGCAGCCCATGGAGAACCCCTGCAGGAGTAGGCCCCAGGCTGGAGCTGCAGCCCGTGTAGCAAAGTCCATGCAGGAGAAGGGGGTCTGGGGGTAGCTGCTGCCTGTGGGGGACCCGTGCTGGAGCAGTTTGCTCCTGACAGATGGACCCTGTGATATGGACCCATATGGGAGCAGTTCTTGATGAGCTACTGCTTGTGGGCAGCCCCCACAGGGTCAGTTTCGGAAGGACGGCATCCTGTGGGAGGGACCCCATGTGGAGCAGGGGCAGAGAGTGACTGTGAAGGAGCGGCAGAGAGCATCAAGGACTGACTGCAGACCCCATTCCCTGTTTCCCTATGCTGCTCAGGGAGAGGGTGGGAGAGGGGCGATGTAGAAGGGGGTGGTTGGGGGGAAGGTGTTTTTAGTTTGCTTTTAGTTTCTCAGTGTTACATAACTAATAGTTATATTAATCGACCTATGCTGAATCTGTTTTGCCTGTGATGATAATCAGTGAGTGATCTCTCTGTTCTTATCTCAACCTTTGAGCCCTTTTTTATTTCATGTGAGTAGGGGGAGTGAGAGAGCAGTGGTGGTAAAGTTTACCTGCCCATCAGGGTGAAAGAACTACAGAGTGTCAGAGCTGATGTCCCCTATTTCCAAAAGATTCTGTTTCAGCTCTGAAGATTTTGGACCTCAGAGATGATTTTCCACATTAGGAAAATTGCCCAGGGAATGTCTCTGAAATATCTAAGACTGTGTCTATAGTGTTTCTGAGCTATAAGGCAAAGATTTAGCCATGGAACAATATTGTACATGGCACTCATAGAAGCTCTTGGATGTTTGCCAATAAATGCTACCAGCAGAGCATATTATAGTCCCCAAATAAAACACTGGATAACCCTGTGACTTTTCAATGAGAAAAAAGTATACCGGCTTCTGCCTCACTGTGGATGAAATGTGGCCTTGCTGCCCATCACTGCCTGGGGAGCCAAATACACCAATGAGACCACAGAGAGATACAAGATGACTGGGTACTTTTGAGGAAGTGTGAGCGTGTCCATGTGACTCACATAGCCTTTGCTGTTGCTGTTCTTGCACAGTTCCTTTAGCTTCTCCTTTAACATAGTCAGTGGTCACATCTCTGCCCTACAACAAGGCACAGAAGTAAATGAGATTCAACCAACTTTCTATCATCTGTAGACGATCATCAGACGATCATCTGTCATCAGTGAAGATGATGATATAGCTGAGAAGTCCCATTGTCCTCCTCAAATGAGAAAGACCAAGAGCTAAGCATTATAAACATGTGGATGACAAAGCAATATTGTGTCCCAGTAATTTGGGAATGAGGAGATGACATTTCCTTGGAATCAGAAAAAATCTTAAGTTCTAGACTGAGAAACAGTCTAGCCTCCATGTTTTTTCATCTCTGATTAATACATATTTACTCTTTCCTCATTAAGCAAAGAACTTACATGTTAATGAAGAAGGTAAAGAAAAGAGGTCGTCAGATCTCCTGACTCCATAAATTGTGATTTTAAAGGAATATAAAATCATAGAATGATAAAATCATCCAGGTTGGAAATGACCTACCACTAAACCATGTCCCATGTCAACACATCTCTTAAATATCTCCAGGGATAGGATTCCACCACTTCCCTGAGGAGTGTGTTCCAATGCTTGATCACCCTCTCTGTGAAGAAGTACCATAAGACTCATAACAAAATCCTTACGATTTCTATATCTTAGCAATTCAGCCTCTGCACACAAAAATGCTCCAATCCTTTCAAAGTGATTTTGGTTATAAGCAGAGCAGGAGGAGATGATAGAATCCCTGCTATGAAAAGATTGAAGATGGAATCCCTGAAAAAAGGAATGAGTGACAAATCCCAGAGGAAGGATCTCTAATACCTTCGGCAAATATAAGGGCAGGTAAAAGAAAGAACAAAAGGAACAAGAAAGAAACAATTTCTTGATTGCTAATACCTCAGCACTAGGAACCAATACGTTCCTTTGCAACTATCTGAATCAAAGGCCAGATTGTGAGAAATCATGGAAATCAGGAAACTCTAGAGGACACTGGAGCTGTTTCACCACATAGTCTCACACCAAGCTTCTTCCAGTCCATGCATCTAAACAGAATGCTGCTATCGCTAATCAAGATGACTGGAATTATGACAGCAGCTGCTCTACCTCCTGATAGGAAAAGAAGTATATGAAATAGAGAACAATATAAAAGGGGCTAAGATATCTGTAAAGGCAACCCACAAGTAAGAATTTGGTCTTGGCTCTTTGTTACAATTTAAAAAATGCTCTTAGTTTCAAAACGTATTTCATTGCTCTCTTTTACCCTTCAGAAAGAAGGATGTTACTTTTTTACTGCTCCAAATGTCTGAGCCTCTGTTTTTTTTTTTTTTTTTTTGCCTGTCGCCTTTTGTGTCACCTTGTCAGTGTGATGCCAGGCACTCACAGGAGGCTGACAGCTCCAGGCTCAGAGACTAACTAAATGACAAAACTCTTGTCTCAAAGAGTTTCATGGTGAGGGTGTTTCATATCAGCTGGATGGCTAGGCAAAACACAGAATAATTTGAGAAGATAATGATTGCTTTTATATTTTAGCTTTAGTATTCTGAGCCTATTTTTGTCTGTTTATATAAGGTTTCTGCTCCAAAAGAAGTGCCACTTGCAAAAAAAAAGTAGTTTTCCCTTTGCTCTTTTGCAGTTGTTGTCTTTTATAGGTGAAATAGATTATCTAGATGTGATTTTGCACCTTGATTAAATGTAACCTTAAAGGACCAAATCCAAATTCTGTAATCAGTAAATATTCATCTTTCTCTATGGGATGGATGACTACAGTAGGATATCTGACCTTTCCATTTAGTTCTTGTAGAAGTTCTTGTAGAAGCAAGTGACCCAAAAGCAGCTGTAAAAGGCATGTTTATATCTAATTTTACAAGTGAAGAAGTAAAGCGAAGAGTCTGACAAATGAGGTGAGGGAGCCTGTACTTATGTAAGCCAAGAAAAATGCACAGCACTCTTTAGTATAATCTCAGAAAATATTCTCTGTATAAGTTGCTTTTTTTTTTTTTTTGTTTGTTTGTTATTTTTTTTTTTTTTTTTTTTTTTTTTTTTTTTTTTTGCTCCCCAACACAGAATTTTTTGGGGAGACTTGCTTTTTTGGGGGGTTGGAGCTCATTTTTGGTGGGATTTGCAGTAACAGCAGTTTTCACCAGGTTTTTAGGAACTAAAAAAGACTTTTGCCAAAAATTCAAAAACTCTGATACCTACTTCTTATTAAAACATTTATTATTATAACATCTTCTAGATAAGGGGAGACCTCTTCTAAGAACGTGCATCTGCTCATACAGTTAGTAGAAATACTTAAATTAATAAAATATACTCTTTCATAAAACCACACTTGCTTTCACTGCAAGATTGAGCAGTGGCAGACAGCAAAGCTGTTCTGAAGAAAATGAAGTTTATGAATGTAAAGACAAGAAGACACATGTCAATGTGACTCTCAGATCCCTGAATGAATCTGTGGGAAGCTCAGATTTTGCAGAGGAATGGAAAAGAGAAGTAGTTACATGCTCTCTACACTCAATATGAGAGAAAGAGGGACTAAAATCAAATCAAATGCACTAATTTACTGTTTTCAGCTTTTAGTCGGGTTGAAAGGTTGTTCTAAATTCTACTCCTTAGACTGAAGGCTGCTTTGATGCTTTATCAACAGACTTAAATATGAAATGAATAAAACAGGATCCTAGATCCAGAATTCTAGCTTTGGTTTAATGCAGAAGCTACCACACTAGATAAACATACTCAAGGGTTTTCATTCGCAATCCAGTCTGAAATGTTCCTCTGCAAAAAAGAAAAACTTTAAAAACAAGGATGGAAAGTGAACATGCAAGCTCAGCCATGCAACTAAGAGATGCTATGGGATATCCAGAGCATTTGTAAGGCTGGTAGATGTGATGCGGGACTCACAAACAAGCCTTGAGCTGTGGGAGTAACAGATGAATGTGACACAGGATGATCTTTTACACCTAAAATGCACCTAGACCTCCACATTCATGAGACAGTTAAATAACTCCAAGGTACTTAGACTGGGGCTAGGGCACAACTTTAGTAATCTATATCTGTGCTAGTAAGGTGAAGAGTGCAAAGGTCCTTCCTCTGCTCATGAGAGATCTAACACAGTCTGGCCTCATCTCCATTATTCAAGTATTTTAATCTGAAAAGTGTTGGCTCTTTCTAAGATTCCAACTGGGAACATCCTCTTGACAGGGATAAGGTAGCCTTGTGCCTCGGAATTGCTTGTAACAGGAAGAGTTGGTCTAGGCCAAGTTCATAAAAACAAAACAAAACAAAAACAACCCCCAAACAAAAAATCAAACATTATAGACTGTGGTGTTCCAGTGTCCAGGACCATACCCACCCAGTTAATAGATAGGTTTTCATATATCTTTGAGGGGGTCTAGATTTTTACATATCTCCATTCCTTCTCTGAAATATGGCAGAACCATTTCCCTTCTTCACAGCAGGGATCTATACGACTGAAAGCTATCAGTTCTTCTTGTCTTTTTCTATGATCTGAGGGTGGTTGGATGCACTAAATGCCTGGGAAGTGCAAAGGTGCCAAAGACAGGTGACACATGAGTTAACTCCAACTCTTTCCCATACTGACATGCTTCTGTACCATCAAGATCTACCTACCTGCACACCATTAAATGAAAAAGGATGCTGTTAGATGATTGTGCTGGTTAACATTAATCCAGATTCATAAGAAGAAACCTGCAATGTCAGAATTCAGCTCTGCTTAGTTAATGGTGGGATTATGGTGTTTGGGGGTTAGCCAAAGTTTCACCATCTCACATCACAACTAACCTGCACCATATGGCCTCTGAGTGCATGTCTCAGAGTTCTCATGCCTCCAGGCAATCTCATCTTCATCTGTTGTAGTTCCTGATTGCCCTGGTCCACCATTTCCAAGCTTTTATAAAGTGAGTTGTTCTCAAAGCCTTGGGACATAGCCTCTTATATACATGTCTTGTATACATCCACCTTTTTGCTTTCTTTAACTATTTCAACCCCTTTCTTTCCTCCCATAAACCTGGATAATTGAGAGCTGTTTCTCAGTTTCAGTGAGTATGTATTAGGCTCTTTTACCTGTTCTAAATCCAAAGACAAGCAATTTACAATGCTAGAGAGATTCATATAACTTTGCTGTCCTGAAGAAAATAAAGATGAAATCTCAGCTTTGCTGACATCTGTGGGATTTGAAAACAGATTAAGTTTCAGGATAAATTAAACCCCAGCTTTTCCTTCTTGCACAGACAGATGTATGCATATACACACAAAACTTTTTGTTGGTTCTGTGGATTTTTTGGAAGAAGAAACTCTGAATAACAAGTAATAGATGTTATTTTAAAAGAAACTAAGGTTTATCTAAATATATTTTCCTTTCTCCCCCCCTTTTTTTTTTTCGCTTTCACTCTCACTACCTCTCTTTCACATTCCCCTGCTCTCTCTTCCCTGATGCTTATTCCATTTTGAAAGCAAAGGGCCAGGATAAGGGGTTACTCTCTCTAAAGTAGAGGGGTAAGGGGTTACTCTCTCTAAAGAAACATTTAGATTATTTTCTAGTACTGATGTGCTGGCTTTGCTCTCTGATCTTATGGACTCATAAATGCACTTACGCATATCAGACTTTAGAGGACAACAAAGAGACACTCATGTACCTGGACAAAAAGCACTTAGTAATGGAGATGGATTTTTCCATGGTTTTCCTGTTTGCCTCATGGCTTAATGCTGATTCTGTCTTTAGTTATGGCTTTCAGGCCTGATGCAACCCACAGAATTATTCCACTCACTCCTCTGCATGCATCATGATGGAATCAAGAGTTGAAGGACAGCATGGATAGCCCTACAGCACATCACCTCTTCTTGAGCCCACAATTTCTATGCTAAGAAATTTGATCTGACTCAACATTTTTCTCGTGAGGTAAGTGACTTATGAACCAGCCCTGACAAAGCTGGAATTTTCTAAGTCTTAGTAAGTTATTTGTAGCACAGATAAGGCAGGTAACTGGGCTATAGTAAGGGCTGGTGTTTCCGTGAATCTACATATATATTATGAATATATATATAATATGTATATTGTTATTATATATTGTATATATTGTATTTATTATTATTATTATGTATTGTATATATTAGCAATATATATGTGCCACTGTGCCAGGGAATGTTCTGGTACAGTGCTAATTATATTTGGCACCAAAAATCAAGGGCTCCTGCTAAAAAGCAGCACAAGTAAATGATACGTGTCTGTGTCTTGACTTTTTATTTACTAATATCAATATAATACCTCTGCAGTAAGGTATTTCAAAATGCACTGAAAAGGAAAAAATCTTGAATAAAACATACATAACACATCCTTGACTCTGGTAGTGTAAAATAATTGCTGGTATGAATGTAAGGATCTGCAGAATTGTTTGTTCATGGTCAAACAATACTGGGAAATTATTCTTCCTGCAGTACTGATTTTTCTGTATTCAGGTCAGATGGGAATCTCGGAGAGCAGCTGCACAAACATGGTCATACGAGGGGTGTAGATGAGCCTATGTTTTCGGTGTATCTGGTAAAGTTGTGCAGAACTCAGCAGTTTTCAGACTCACTGGCAGCTTCTTTGAAGATTTCCCATTCTAAGCTTTGTATGAACTTTCAGTTTGGGGTTTGAGCAAACCCAGCAATTCTGAGCCCTTCATGGGGACTATCCTGTGCTTCAGATAGGACACATATTTAAAGATCTTGATGAATTGGGACTCAGTGGAAAAACTTCACAGAGAAGCGTGAGCTTGAAGATTTAAAACAGAGGAAACTGGAATTTCTGCTTGTATCTGACCTGTGCTAGTCTGTGAATCCTGGTCTTGATTATTAATGTTGAACGAGTAACATTGCAAGCAAGTAGAGAACATTATTCTTCACTTACCAGCTGTAGGGTAATTTATTCCTAAAGAAAACTTCCTTTTACCCTAAGGTAGTAGATGCTGGGTGCTGTAGGTATCAGATTTTATAGCCCTTCAGAAAGTCTTTCATTATCTTATAATTAATTCTAATATAGGATTGTGTGATTCCTCTGAATTTTTCTGGTCATTAAAAAAATCTCTACTGCTTTCTGACATTGTACGGCATAAATATATATATATATGTATAAAATCTCAACTTTTCATATCGTTCCTTTTCAAAACTGTGTAAACACAGTTTACAAAGCAGAATTTCTTAAACTCTTCTTGTTATAGTAAGTCTGTATGAAATTATATGGGATTTCTGCTGGTTTATGTCTAAAATCAAAAATCATATCATATTGAATAATGGCTGAAAAACACACTAAATCCTGCTAAAATATTCACAGAACCTTGACAGAAGTTCTAGTTAGAGCCTGTCTTTGCCAAAAGTAATAGTTTGGCTCCAGCTCAATTTAGAGATTTATACAGCTTTAAGACAGAGAATTTATGGCAAGAAGTCCTGTAGTTCTGGAATACAGATAATTTCACAATTGAAAAAGTATATTATGAAATTTATGATGGCTGCTTGCATCCACTGATTCAGATTTATGCCTTTTCTGCAAAAACAAAACAAAACAAAACAAAACAAAACAAAACAAACAAACAAACAAACAAACAAAAAAACCATGTTTGTAGAGCACCAATAGCTCTTGGGTATTTTGGTCATAAATAACATTAATTTTGTGTGCATAGTCAGGATCAGCCACTTGTTAAGACAGTCCAAGTTTAAACTCCAATTATGGTAGGCTTCATCAGAATATTTGACAGTAAATATTTGACAGTGACTATGGTAAGAATGTCAAATACATCTCTAGCATACATCTGCAATGTTTTTATAGATATAGATGCATCAGAAATTTGTTCATTTTACTGTAACAAATAGAATTATAGAATCATAGGATGTCTTGTGCTGGAAGGGACCTTGAAGGTCATCTCACTCCAACCCCCTCCCATAGGCAGGGTTGAAACAGGGAGAGTCTGTTCTTTTGAAATTCTCACCTTAAATGAGATCTTATGATCACAAATGTGGAGCCCAGTGTATGTTGGGTATTTGAATTCTTAGTGTGTTATATGTTAGGTAAATGCTTCCAACATCTTTTTATGAAACCCTTCTCTACAGATGTATCATGACAAAGAGCTATTTCTGTTTGTGACCAGTAGAAAGCTGTGCTATGCCTCAGAGAGCAGAGGCCATGGTGTTCCTGTTTTACAAGGACTTTCTCTCTGTGTTGGGGTACCATGAATTTCTTTTTCTTCTCTCATCCTCAGCTGATCAGGTGCAAATTTCCTGTGACAGGGGTTGGCTCAATCTGAGGATCATCCCTCAGAGAAAGATAGATGAACCAAGTGACTGGTAAAAAGCAGTCTGTTGAAACCTTGATTCAGAAAATAATTCATTCTCCTGGAAGACATGGTGAGTTAAATTCTCACATCTTCTCTGACATCTGAGACAGACTTATGTGCCTTTTGTGATATTTAATCTCAGGAAGGCAATTAGTGGTAGGAATGGTAGACAACCTAGCTCTGAAGGCTGCCAGATAGAGGAGATGAGAATCATTATTTATATATATATATATATATATATATATATTTTGCCTACACTAAGCTTAGGCATTTACAATATGTGTCTGTGTATGTACTGGTTGGCTGAGCTCCCATTCAGCTACATGTCTGGACTAGACTAATGAGTCAATAGAGTTTAGAGAGAAATTCAAGTCACACTAAAGTAGATGTCTACATTAGGCCTGCATTAAGTATCTACGTTGCAGATTCCACTGGCTGAACAGATGAAATCCCTACAGACTATGGCAGGAGGTTTACCTGGCTGAAATGGAGGCACCTATATGTAGATGAGTAGAGTTACAGGTCTGGGTCAGAACCTGTATCTGACCTCAATTTATGTGCAACAGATGGAAAAGGTATATGGCCTCAGCTCAGCCTCTGGGTCTGGCAGTGCTCACCATTCCCCAAGCACAGATATCAGAGACAGCTGTCTGATTTAAGCCCAGGGAAGAATCTGTGTAGGATCAAGACCTGTACTTTTCTAGGTGCCCATCTTCAGTCCAACACTTATTGCCTACAGCAGGCATAAAAGAAAGCACTGACTTCGTACAGAAGCTTTGTACTCCAACCCACTGAAGTCAAGCAGAGAAAGAAGGATGGGATCTGTACAAATTGACAGCCTTTGTAGCTGAAGCCGTCAGCATTTTACCCTGACTGCTGTTTCTTCTTTAAATACAGGAATCCTTGGGGATTAGCTGCCCTCTATCATGTTTATTTTATGTGCATATAATGGGAAATTAACTATTTTTCTACAAGTCTAGGTTGCCCATTAAAATTATTCTTTGAGCATGATGTATAAATAAGCATGTTTTCCTTGGTTTTAATGTGTATTTAGGTATTTTGGAGTGTGTGTATAAGGGAAAGTATACATAGGTGTATCTGGTATGTGTATGTGTACACATTATTGCATGAGTAATAATATTTCTCACTCTAATAGAAGTGAGATTGTCTGTGTTCATATATGCATAAAGTAAACACCATTCTGTGTAAGAATGAAGAGGAATGCGTGCATTTGTGGACAAGGTATTATCGTTGCCCCCACCCTTGTCTCAACAGATAGACAAGGTGGGGTAGTGGCCATTTTGGATGCCATTCAAAGTCTGAGGGACTATTAGGTACCACACCACCTGGCTGGTAAGTTCTTGATGCTCTGTGAGAATCTTAATAACTAAAAGATGTTGTGACATTGAAGTACAGAAGTTGTCTGCCCATCCAGTGAATGGAGATTTTTTCAGATGGTTGTGCTAAAGAATATGCAATTTCACTTTAAGGCTTTATAGGTTTAAAGAATCTACTTAGTGTTACAATCTGTAAACTACTCATTGGAATAGTTCTTTACATGTTGATTTTCCAAGGTACCAACTAACAGCTACAAAAAAGAAAAAAAAATCTGTAGACTCAGCTAGTAATGTATTCCCTTCTGTTGTCCAAGCAAAGGTAGAAGAACCTCTAAGATGTTTCATCACACTTATCTTTGATAAATATCTTAGATAACCCCATTATTTCAGAACAACCTTCTGGAAGTTCCCATCTCTTGAATGTATGTAACCTACAACTGAAAGTGAAAATGTGAAGTTGCGCAATACCTGGGCTGATAAATCTTGCAGATCCTAAGACATCTGTGCATTTTTATTCATTACTTGGATAAAATTCCAATGAAGCGTGGAACTGGTCTTTGTGTACAGTAGGTCCTCAACTTCATAACAGCTTCTTAGGCTGTCTACATAAGTAAATTAAGTATTGCTAAAGAATGGGCACAAGAACTGAGTCTAAATACCTTAGTAAATTTTAGCAGTCTCTGGCACAGTTTTGGTCTGAATTTGCATCCTATCAGATCATTCCAAGGTATTGTTCAGGAATTAGTGTAGCAAGACCATTCCCAGCAGGCAGTATGCTTTGAGGCCATTCTGGTTCAGTCTGCTTTGTAGGCTAAAGTGTATATATGTACATATACACTTTATGTAAAAGCATGCTCCTGGTGGGGTACTGTCAAATGGTCTTAGTAGCACAGAGGAAGTGCTGGAGCTATTTAGTTAATTGGTAAGGATGCAGCCTAACTGCATTAACTCTATTAATTGTTATAGTGATTCATTTATATTGCCAAGGTGGCTCAAAACTTGAGTTTCCACACTTCTGGACAATTTACATTCTCTCTTGATTGGCTTGTGATTTGGCTCATATCTAAAGCAAGGCAGATAAGAAGATTTGGCTAGCAGATATAGAAAATGATTGACTCAAACTCAGACTGTCATCCATTCAGCAGGGTGAATGCAACTAGCGTGAGCCTCTTTGCTAGGTAAGCATAAGCTTTTAACAGGCACAGACAACAAAGAGAATATAGACATTATTGTAGTCTATGTTTAGACATATAGACATCATAAGTAAGGGAACAAATACCATTACATAATCATTTGTAGTATTTACGAAAGTTATGAATTTCAGGTAAATGCTGTTCTTTCAAAATCATACCTGAAATGTGTTAAATGTCTCTGGATGTCGAGGTCTAGTATTGGAGTCGGTCTGGAGGATCCAAGGGGTGATCTGTCTTGACTCAGAAGATCTTGGAATTCTTTACATATTTGTCTAAAAGGAAAGTGGATATTCTTAAAAGTGATAGGGGTAATCCTTCCTTTAATGCTGATCCCCATAATCCTGGGTGATTTCATTCATAACAAATATTTGTCAGAGGCAGTGTTAAAGGAATTAAAGACAAATGAATCCTCCCTTGCCTTCCTGCCCCAAATTCTCAGAGCAGACAGCATATAGAATCTCTTGAAGAAGAGTAATTCCCCTCTGAAACCATGTTAATATTGAGAAATTCCATCAATGCAAATTTTCACTAGGTAGGACCTAAGATTACAGTTTTGGCATCTTGCAATGAGAGCTCAGGGTCTGTTTTGCCTGATCTCTCGTCAATTTAAGGTCCTTTGGAAAGGATGGATGGTCTTCTGTTCCTTCTCACTTTTATTTTCAGGATGCGTCAGTACTGGAGATACTTTTATATAGGACCTAACAGTAAGAGAAACCTAAAAATAAGGTATTTTAATTCTTGTGATATAGTTGTATTGCACTAGTTCACAAATCACTCTAGGAAAGTGCTACTACTACATTATAAATCAATCAATCAAACAAACAAACAAACAATCAAACAAAACCAGCTCCACTTGATGCATGCTCTCTGAAGAATGCTATCTGGAACTTGCATGGATTGCCATAACACTTTCAATTGGTTTATGACACAGTCAATTAAAGCAGCAACAACAACAAAAGGTCAGATATCCAGATGCATGTCTCGGTACTTCTCCAAATTGGCATATCATTCTCCACCAAATGTATCAGAAATACAGGCACTTAATGTGGGGTCAGGAGGGGTATGATGCCATCCAAATGATCAGGACACTCACATGATTTACCTAATACTAGCCTGATACTCAATTGTATTGGCCTAGTAATGGCCTCAGTGACTACATGTCAAATAGTAAACTATATGGTACCAGGGTTTCTTCTTACATCCTCTGACCAATTATCATTATCTGGTAAAGTCTGTATGTATATGCTCTCCTAACTCCCCAGCAATATGGCTGCATCCAAACTGATTCCTGAAAATAGATGTTGGTGTGGACTACCTCCCACAATGTGTACAGAAGACATTTGGGAGTGTTCAAGGAACCAGTTTAATATTTTAATAACTGTTTTAATAACCTTCACAGTTTGTGCATAGCTTACTTTGTTATTATAGATGAAATAACTGTGTGTGGGCCCAGTTTTAGCACTAAAGAGGGTCTTTGATTTCTGCTAGCATACTTTTACTTTGCACATCTGATCTTAGAAAGAGTTCAAGTTCTTCATCATGACATGGTAACACTTGTCCTTTGGGACAGGGATATAATAAAAATCAAGTGGTTAAACTCAGCATTTTGGTATTTAGGTCTCTTCATTACCCAGTTACAAGTAAGAAAACTCCACCAATCTGTTTGTACTTTTCAATATATCACTGTTCAACAAGATTTGGATATAGACTTTGGATAGCACAGATCCATCTTAATAGGAAAGGGATGAAGAAAACTATTTCCTTCTGTGACACTGAACTTCATCCACGGTTGATTTCTGTAAATGCTTGTCATCATTATGGACAAGAACACTGACTGCTTGAAAAGACAGCATCATCTTAGCCTTTCAAGCAAAGAGAGGTATTCAGCAGAAATGTATGTAAATGTGGCATACAGTTTTAATGAATCAGATCCTTAGAGGAAAAACAGTTCCTTTCAACAACTGAAAACAGTCAGTCATTTTGGCTTCTAAACAATCTGCTATCCCCAGTCGGCCCTGTCAACACTGTTCTTCTCTCCTTCCTCCAACCTTTACTTTCTACCTGTTGAAAAAGTTCATCTTATGAATTCTTATATTTTGACAAAGAAAAGTGTCAAAACCAAGTGTGCAGTCAAGTTCCCTTCCATCTTCACATGTCAGAAGCCTTTACTGAATGTTGCAGATTGAAAGAAAAGAAGAAAACTTTTTTTATTATACATGAAAACCTTTAAAAGGCAGTAACCTACTTTTTCAAGGGATTTCTACTCAAAGTCATGTCTCAATGCCTCCACTACCAACAAAACATTACCTGGGGTAGTGAAAGAGAGGGCGGTTGACAGTTATGTACCAAGTTGGACTGTGATTTTGCATAAGCAAAGAAAGATGGTTAGGGATTATCTGTTTTAAGGGCTCCAGCTAAAAAAGTAAGAAAATAAATAAATAAATAACAGAGAATCCTGGCCTTTTCTGCAAGGGAGGCACCTAATGATTTGTGAAAGATGCCCAGATGTTCCAGGATATGATCAGGAAAAAATAGAAACTTATGTACCAAATCAGACCGAAAGCCCATCTAGTCCACGATCCTATCCCTAGAAATAGCCAAAGCCTTTGTGAGAAGTACAAGAATGGGATGAATGTGTGCCTATGAACGTGATATATTCCAAGTGTGGCAGAGTTGCCAGGTATCCAAAGAGTAAGCATCAGAGAGGTTCTCAGCAGGTATTTTGCATTCTGTTTCAAAGTTATTTTTCAGAAAACCAGCACACTGAGTACATGTTGTCATGGGTCAGATATTAATTATCCTGTATTGGCTGTAAGCAACCCCACAATGAAAAGGTTATGCACAGTGTTCTGTTCTGATGTGTGTAAATGTGTATCTGGTCCTCTTTCTCATAGGAAAGGTCTTGTGTTGTGATACTCTGTGATATTTCCCCTAGGACACTGTGCCTTTCCATCAAGTGGAATTGTTGACGTGGCCTTCAGCAATTCTGTACCTGTCCTACCTGTAACCCCTGTAGCCGAATCAAGTTCTATCCCCTGTCGTAAAGCCATTAAGGGTTTTTCCCACATCCTTACCAGGTTAACTAAACCATGCTTAAAGGCCCTCTAAGTCCAAACACTTTTTTTTTTTTTTTTTTTTTTAGATATTTGTGGGTTGCATAGTCATGTCTTGATGCCTCCCTAAATGTCTAGAGTTAACAGGACACTATCAGCACCCTTTGGCCAGAATTAAGACAATTCAGTCCTCTTTTTTTTTTTTTTTTTTTTTTTTTTTATTTTTTTTAGGAAATTGGTTTGGGGTGGAGTGCCCAAACAAACATCTATTCAAAGAAAGTGGAGAAGTAGAACCATAGGAATGGCTTCTCTCATTGTCTGTCACATTCTTACCCATTCAATTCCTAACCAAAATTTGCTTTACTCCTGTTCTGTCCTTTCTGTCACTTGTGTTCCACACTGCACTGGCAATCATGTCTTTTTCCCATGATAATGGTCAGGTAAGGCTCCAATTCTTCATTGTCTAGACCATCAAATTACTAGCATAGGCCATGACACTATCTTGTTGCATCAACGAGTACTGTCCTAGGTGGGTTCTGGATTAGCAAATGCAAGGAATTACTTCCAAGAGATAGTTTTAGAAGGTCAGGTAGCTTAGCACAATGAATGTGGTCTGTTTCGAGACAGAAAATGGCGCTGGTTTCATTCACTGCACTACTGTCAGTATAATGTCAATATAGCCTCTGACCAGGTAGGGCTGAGCATGGAAATGAACAGAATTGCCTCAGGCTTAGTGCCCTATTTGAGTTAAAGAGGGCTATTGGCATCTAAAGCAACAGCCTCTTTATTAACACATAGGTCATAATTCTGTGCATGGATACTGAACTGCTTCCACTCAGGGTAGATATATTGATTGACCACAAGATGTAGATGCCCCTGATAACAATGAGATATTCTACCAGAAACTGGAGACTTCTACATTGCAAACATTAAAGGCTCTATTTAGGTGCACATACATATGTAATACCAAAGACATCCATAAGAAATGGTAAATATGACATAGCAGTAAAAAGATACTTGTGCCCTTCTGGAGTAGCTGCTGATAACTAAGCTGGATAACCAGTTAATCTCAAATGGTGATAGGTATTATGTTTGAGTACCAAGCCACTGAAGATGGATGTCTGAACCCAGCACAGATTTTCACATATATTACTAGGAATTGCAGAAATATATATATATTTTCTTTCTTCTTATTTTTCCTTAACACCCCACCCCACTTGTGAAAGATCTCACTGGTTTTGCCAAAGGCACACTTCTGAGGGCTTCTGGCTCTGTCCCAGTGGGACAGTGGCAATGCACATGCACAATGACACTCCATTTGTTTCCACAGACATAGTTTGCCTTGAATGATTTTTCCACCCTGCAATTTCAGTTTCATTTTTGGTGACAGCATAACTATCCACCACATTTTCTAGTTTCTTGATTTACAGGGCATGAGGCAATTATGAATTTAATTAAATTACAAACATAGATATTAGATACTGAATATTATAAACTTCTGACAGATGACTAGAATATCTACTGTCAGATGATATGGAGGTATGGCTGGGAAATGCCATGCTGATATGGTCGTGGATCTGCTTTTCATGTGGTACCTGGACGGGGCTGGTCTGTGAAGCACAAACCGTTCTCCTTCCAGGCAGGAGAGGGCAGTAGTAGCCCACACATTGTCCCATCTGTCCCTGTTAACAACTTCTCTGACTGCAGTAGGATGTGGCCCATCCTTAGAGTATTGGTGAGGCACCGCTCAATTCGCTGGTGCATTTAAATGTTGAGAGGAATAATAATAATAATAAAAGACTTGTTGTTGTTGTTTGTGTTACTAGTGCAGAATAAAATATTAAACCTGAAGTTCATGGACGTTTGGAGTAATGTATGCCCATGATTCCCCACCTCACCAGTAAAAAGTGAGGGAAATGGAGTGGTGAGAAAGGGTAGGCAGACTCTTACTTGTCCCCCAAGTGGGACAGCCTTTGGAGGTAGGACATGACAGTCATCCACTGCTCATTATCACTTTCAATATCACCTGTGGCAAAGTGATCTCTCCTTAGAGACAGAAAACAAGGCAGATGATCTCTGCCATCAAGGTTAGGTAACATTTATAGGCAGGGCAAATTCTGGAGCTGTGGCAATGTCTTAACTCTTGCTTATATAGTGCCCAGCTTTACAATCAGATCTTAAAAAGTATATTATGCAGATTGTGCAGATTGTTGATGGGCTATATATCAATGCAGAGAGAGGTTTCAGTGCATGTCACCTCTGGGTCACCTTCAGGGTGAAGAGCTCTGGATACAAGAAGGACATCAAAGCCAGCAATCCTGTTCCCCACAGCTAGGCAAAATACAGGGACATTGAGATATAAGGGACAATTCTGTGACTGCTTAGCCTTCACCCCTACTGTAGCTTAGCCTTCACCCCTACTGTAACAGTATTACTCTCTGTTGGATGTATCATTCTCAAACATTTCCAGCAATGGAAAAAAGTGGTGGATGATGTCTTGGTTTCTGGCTTCAGCTCTCCTGCTGTCTTCCTGTGTAACATAGCAGTAAGCTCTGGAAGTATCTGATTATATTCGAGGCCACCCCATGCAAGCATACCACACGCCTAGTGTAGGTCTATGTTATGCCATTCAGACTATTTATTCCCATTTCCCATGGCTCATAGAGGCTAATTCTTCCCTCATCAAGGCTAATTAACTTAGATGAAATGTTATCCTAACATGATGTTACTGCTCCAGGGAGGTGAGTGGCTTGTTTAGAGCGAAGTCAGGTGGCTCTGTGTGTCTTTAATGGCTTTAGTAAAGCTCCCCTGCTGGTGTACATTGTTCCAGTGCCTTTGACTTCAGGGAAACCCTTGCAGTTTTACAAGCAGAGAGGATCTGTCCCTCTGCAAATCAGCACTTCCTCAGCAGACTCATGATAATTACCTATCAGAAACTAATACTTCAGCAGAAACTTAGATCTCCTTTTCACACATCCTTGGATTTGCTGCTATGCAAACAGGAGACAAAGCCAGTTTGTCCTAAATCTCTTACCATGTAATAATATCCTCTTCACTCCCTTAAATCAAAGAATCTAAGACTAAGATGTACAAGCCTCCTTAACTACAGACAATGAGAACATAACTACTAAAACCTCATTATAGTAAATAAGATTCCTTTTACAGCATCTCTAAAGAAGCTTGCTCTCATTTTCTGTCAGTGAGTGCTGTTGTGATAGCAGTCACCACAATCACAGATCTTTACTCCCACTCCTCCCTCCAGCCCCCAGATTCAGAATTGTAAAGTGACAGACAGATTTCTTTTTCAATATGACATTATTTCCCCCCCACTTCTTACTTTGTTGCTAAGATCATCTTTTTCCTTGCTGTCTGCTCTTTCTGTTCCATGTGCTGTCTGGCAATGTGCTCTCCCACTGCCTTGGCAGGGAACTCTGTCTCACAGGTGTAGCCGAAATCTCTGGCCAAATGTAATGCTTCTCCTGTAGGTAAACAAAACAGGTCAGTCAGTTAGGATTTTTTAAAAATTATTTTTTTTTTTTCTTACAGAATTTCTATCATAAATAAAAAATAAAGTCACTCTTGTAGACATCTACTCCCAGTCTCTGGTACAGATTTCAGGCCATTTCACCTGCTCATACTTAGACTTCAGATGGTGCCAGCCAGAAGATAAGTATGTTCCTGTCGTGATAAAACACCACTGAAGACACTTGGGTTAATCTCCCTCAACTGTTTTGTAAACTCAGATCATGAGTAATAGAAATTAGTGGGAAGTGGGAATAAAACTTTTTAAACAGACAAGATTCAGCCTTTGGTGCTTCACTTCTCTGTCTATAAAGGAAGAATAGCTTCCTACCCCAGGAGAGAACTATGAGAAAAAACATAACACTTCAGCATATTTTCTTAAGAGTTAAGTGATCAGGCACAGTACAAATGCCCCACTCTAAAGATGAGCAGACCCCAAAGGACAGCACAAGAAACAATCCTGTTTCCAGAAAAGCTTGCAATCAAAATTGACCAGACAAATGAAAAGGGGAGACAATGAAGATCACAGCTGATGTTTTATATGTGGGGAAATCAATGCACAGGGCTTGACTAGGCTTTGTGAAAAATCTTTGACAAAGGTAGACACTGAACTTCTCTCCACTTCATCTACAGAGATTGGACACTACCACCTAACTCCATATTGGGTGCCAAATGCCTCTGGAAATATCTGCCCCTCTCCATTAACAAAGAGAACTCAGAAATTTATTTTAGGATTTACTGAATACTCCCTGGTCTGCATGTTGTCACTCTGACAACCTTGGTGTAGGATTTATCTGATCAAACACAGATGACTGGAGTGTGAACATCTGTGCCTAAGTTAGTCTTTTCCTGGTGGGAAATAGGCACTTTGAGATCACACTTGCACTCATCTCAAAGTAGAAGGCAAAAAAAGGTCAGCTACCAGAAGTATATGTTGAAGCACATCTGTATGAATGACTAACAGTCACATGCTCCAGAACTGTTTTGGGATTAGGGTATTTGTTTGTCTGGTATTGTTTATCTGCTCATTAGTTTTGTTTGTTTGTTTTCAGAGTTGACTATTTGAGTGCCATCTTGAGTGGTGACATTGGACTCTGGTTCTTTGGAGACCCTGCTAATGCTCTAGACAGACAATCAGGAGAGATGCAGGACCTGTAACACCTCCGTCTGAGAATACCTGCAGTGAGATTCATGTGATTAAAAATCAATATTGACATCTGAGCTAAGACTCCCTAGTCAATAGAGAGAAATTTGCACTTTTTATGCACTTTATTTGCACATATCATCCTGTACTAAAGTAGAAGGCAAATGGATCAGATGAACTGTAGAAGGCAAGCAGATCAGATGTAATGTAGAAAAGTCCAGGTTGGATAGGAGTTCTGGAGATCTGTTGAAATTGGGCTTTAGATTACATTATTCAGGGCATTTTCAACCTAGTCTTGAGTATTTCCAGCCATGTAGATTCCACAACTAAGCAACTTAATTCAATGTTTAATTGTTAATTTAACTTAATTTGATTTAATGGTTAATCACACAGACTATACTGGTCTGTATACTGGCATATACTTGACTGCCAGCCTTGTATTTAAAACATCCATGGGTTACAAATTTAAGCTACAATTTCTAAATTTTTGTTGAGTTGCTTCAAAATTTGTATTTCTATTACTCTGTTACTCTCCCTTTCAGTGTCAGGTTTTGCTTTTAGACAAAACTCTATTATAACACATGATAAATTTGTTTTCATGCCAGTACAGAAAGAAGATAAAAATCAAACCCTTTGAAGCTGTCATGAGGTGGAATTACCATTCTTTGGACAGCTCTATCTTGATCCCAGTCAGACCCAAGTAACAACACAAAGAATGTACTCAGGAAAGCACTTCAGCATTTAGCCATTGGATATAAATAAAATAAAATAATAATAATAAACACAACAACAAACAAACAAACAAACAAAAAAACTTGGTTACTTCAAGGAAAAAAAAAAAAAGTGATAGAATGTTGGCATTTATTTAACATGACCAGCAATATACTGACTGAAATTTGAATGTTTTCACTTAATGTGAAAAAGAAAGGGAAAGAAAATATGAACAGTCATTATAACTAATCCTTCCAGAGATGGTGTATATTATTTACTAGAGCTAAAAAATTATACTAAACCAGATGGAAGATCTTAAAAAATATATATATAAAAGTATAAAACTTGCTCATCTTGCCTGGGGCTGGGATTGTGATTATGACTGACTGCTAATAGTGTATATAGAGAAATACAGTCAAGAGAAAAAAGAAACTAGAGGACTTATGTATCTACTTATAGGTAGGAAAAAAATAGCTATTAAAGTGCCTATTGTTTTGTGTGAGAAAAATAAATCTGCAAATGTTTTAAATATGTTAAAAAAATACTGGAAAGGGTAAATTCATGTAGGTTATAAATGTACTTTATAACTATGCATATACATACATATAGCAAGTACACCCATCTGATATATAGAATAGGCATTCTGAATTGCAATATCAAAACAAAATAAAAGCAAGATAAAAACAGATAAAAACAAAAATCTAAACATGGAACACTCTACAGAACATTGTTTATCGTATTTCATAGCTGAGCAAATATGTCATTTTGAACTGCCACCTAATGATGGTGTATTTAGAAGTCGACTGTGCTATATTCCTATATATATTATATATATTTAATATCAGTGAATGGAGTTGTCTAACATTAATGCACAGTAAAACATGTCCAGGGAAAGCAGTTTGTACAAAACATGATAATATATATATATATATATCCTACATCAAATTTTTGACAAACATTTATTCTAGGAGAGAAAGTGGAAATATTGGAAATGTAAATGGACTGGCTTCTTCTCTTTCAACTTAGATTTACAGTATTCTGCTTTGTTATTACTTATGTTAGGGAGTAGTTTTACAAAAGGTAGAAAACCCTAAAATATCTGTCACTTGTAGCCAATTGCTTTGTTTCAACCTAAATTTCAATTTTGCTATGTGCAATGTCCCTTATTCTTTCCTTCTGCAGACACAAAGAATGGGTGCTGGGGGTCATTGGCTTTTTCTATTTAAATCAAACATGTCTTTGTAGCTATAGGCAGTGCTGCCTTTCCTATATAGTTTGACAATTGACCAGAGAGCTTTGCATGATGGAAAAGGACAGTTGCTGAAGCTGAATTGGAAAAGACAGCTCTAGAAAGCCTCAGTGGAGGGACCAGCCTGCGTACATTGACAGACTTCTGTGGGCAGGTGCAAGGAGCAGTGTGAGCCTCTCCTGGGTCTAGTAAGAGTGAGAGATGCTCCTATGAAGAGTGAAGGCAGAAGCAGTGTCCCAGGAGGGGGACACTTGGCATCTGAACCTCTTACTCTCTCTTCAGCTTCACCTCCTCTGGATGCTCTACCCAGCAGAGATGCCGGCCAGGGTGAGGAGACAGGCAGGAGGTGGAATTAATTTTTTATTTTTTATTTTTATTTTTTTCCAGTTTGTAGGATGAGAAGGGAGGGGGAAAATGTGGAAGGATATTAAAACAAAGGCTGAAGGGAAAGTGCAACAGTTGCTAGCAGAGTAAAAAGATAACTGCTGATCTATTTTTTTCAAGAGTTTTAGTCCCCAGATGATGAATGCAGTTATTGCTCTGTTTAGTTAAGTTAGTATTTTACTTAGGTTTGACAGGAAAACAAATTCCATATTTTTTTTCATCAGTGCTTTTCCAGATTTTTTTTTTTTTAAATCTGATAGTTTTGAATTCATTCACATATTTCTTTTACTTGCATCTAAAAGAACACTTGTGCTATGTCTCTGCCTTATAAGTGACCAAACATCTGGTGGGGACATCCCCCATCTTGTCACATCCTTCCATATTCTTACTAGGGATTCTTTTGACTCCTTTGAACCAGCTTATCCTTGTCAATGCTAGCAATGCAGGAGCCTTTATTGCACTAGCTAAGAAGTAGGATTTTAAAATATATTATTTTTAGAGCTGGTAGGAAAAATGACCTTTCTTTTCTTCTAATTTAGGCACTAGAGGGCATCCCTCACCTACAGGTTGAACAAAGCTAAGTCCAGCACTGCTTGTGATGTCTTGTGATGCTGCAGTTCTCCCAGTCTGTCTTTCCACCCATTGTGCTGATCTATGTAGATGACAATATAAAGAACAGAACTGCTATCTCCAGCAATTCCTACTCTGGGCCCCAGAATTTCTTACCAAAGACACTAAAGATGCAACGTTATCAAAAATAAAACAAACCAAAACAACAACAACAACAAAAACACATAACAGTAAACAGCCAGCAGCCATGCTGAACCTAGAGAGAAGCAAGCTTATAGAAAAAAAGGAGAACCAAATAATTTTCATGAAATCTGGATCTTTACATTATCACCACACCCTAGAAATTTGTTGCAGTTTTCTGTTGAACTTCAAAGGACTCCCAAAACCACAATAATTTCAATCTATTTCAGAAGAAGAGAAATCTTAGGTGTGTCAAGGACTTTTGAGATGTCTTTGACAAAATGTGTAATAACCACACAATTGTTTTTGCCTTTTCTTACCTCAAAGTGATATTGAAGAGGTCAAGAACATACCTACCTTACAGGAATATTAAGGGCCTCACTACAATGAAGACTGTGAGGACCTTGTTAGTTTCTGTAATACTAAACTTAAAAGTATCTACCATAATCAAGAGAGACACAATACAGGGTCTATGTAAGTCCACATAGTCCACCTGAGATTTTGGGATTCAGTAAGACTAAAACATTATGATGTTAATTTGTGTATTAACATCACATACTAAAAGACAATGCTGTTTTCTGCATATCTTCTTCATATCTTCCCCTATGAAAAAAGGCCTGAGTCTGTTCAGCCTTGAGAAAAGGAGACTGAGAGAGGATCTTAGCAATGTTTATAAATACCTTAAACGTGGGAGACAAAGGGATATGGCCAACCTCTTTTCAGTGGTCTGTGGGGACAGGACAAGGGGAAATGGCCACAAAATTGAGCGCAGAAAGTTCTGCACTAACATGCGAAAGAACTTCTTCACAGTGAAGGTGATGGAGCACTGGAACAGGCTGCCCAGGGAGGTTGTGGAGTCTCCTTCTCTGGAGATATTCAAGGCCTGTCTGGATGCCTACCTGAGCAACCTGCTCTAGGGAACCTGCTTTGGCAGGGAGGTTGGACCCGATGATCTCTTGAGGTCCCTTCCAACCCTTATAATTCTGTGATTCTAAAATCTGGAGTAAGCCTGTATATTTCCATATCTGCCTTATCCATCATCAGGAGCTGTTGAGGGATGGGCTTCCTTGCAGAAACTGTGCTACAAGTTATAACCAGTTAGAAGTAATATTTGCATGCAGAGAGGGAGGATAGCTTATACCACACAGAATTCAATGAAAACAACCAAGTTTACATAGACATTGCTTGCATAGACATAAAATGAGCTTCATTTTGATTTCTGTTGGAATATTAACACATACGGTGGTGCCTTTCCCAAAAATTTTAGTAGACAAGATCCATTTTATCATGTCCAGGCGAGCAGGTCTAGTGAACTCATTCTCAATATCACAGTAGAACAGTCCATGAACAAAAGCAATAGTATAGGCTTGATAAGAATTTTGCTATTGGCTTTGAGCAAAGGGCAGGGACAGATCCATTCCTGGGAAAAAAAAATAAAAAATCTAATTGTGATTTACAGTAAAACTACATTGCCATCAGTCCCAGGCCAACAATTGGAAGAGGGTTTTCTCCCTCTCCACCTCTTCTAATGAATGAGTGTCTGGCCACTTAGCTGTTTATTCTTCTCTGCTAAGACACAAGACTCATGAAGGAAGAGCCCTTACTCCCCTAAACTGGTACCTTTCCTAAGTCTGCAACTTCTTTAGGACTTTCTCTTTATTAGAGGAAAGTGTGATATGGATATGTCTGTATTTCAGAGCAGCCCCACTGTAGTTTTGTGTGCTCAGTGGCCCATGAGGATCCCAGTTTCTCTTAGATTCTGAAAAATCTATTTTTTGGTGGATTCAGTATTTTTTTCCCTGCCTTGTAGAGTCTCCATCACTGGAGATATTCAAAACCTTACTAGACAAGGTCCTAAGCAACCTCTTCTAGTTGACCCTGCTTTGAGCAGAAGGGTTGAACTAGAAGATCACCAGAGGTCCCTTCCAGCCTCAACCTTTCTGTAGTTCTGTGATTCTGTGGTAATATGTGCTGAGACCTCAGTCTACTTTCCTAGATCTGTATGGACTTTTCAGGTTATGACCCTAGAAGGTGTTGACCTTTAGGATGAGCTGAATGCTCTCAACATCAAGGAGGAGGGATCTGAAATTCCCATAGTTGCTCCTTGCAGCCAAACAACAAACTGAGTACTTAGTGGATTCACCCAGAATAGAAGAGATTCAGGTAGAGTTTCTTCCCTTTGCCTGAGGGGTTTGAACCTACATCTCCCAGCTGAATGTTTGAAGAACACATCAGTATTTGGTGAATCATATTTAAACAACAAATAAAGGCCAAGAAAGTATCTCCTGGGTCTGCCTAGAGTTTATCTGAAAAAAAAAAAAAATAAAAAAAAAATTATTCATTTATGTGTGAGAGGAAAAGGGTTGTGTAAATAATAATAGGCCTTCTTATGGGAGGAAAAATATCACATTTTTGGATCAGCTCCAGGAAATTCACAAGTGTTCGTTTTGTTGTTGTTATAGTTTGAAAAAAAAAAAAAAAGTATAAACAAATGTACTTGTAGAGGTGGTATAAGCCATTCATCTCTCTCACAAGAACTCTTGGATCATCGATTTGTAAGGCAGATCCCAGCACAAAAAGCACAGATCAATGCTGAGGAAACTGCATGACCAAACCACTTGCTGGGAGCAAAGACATCTCAGAGTGAACTTCCATGTTGCCACTGGTTCTGTCTGTGGCTTTGGGCAAGTCAGTTCTCCTCTTGTACAAAATACAGATTATGATACTTAACACAGTGGCTGAAAAGTGTTTTAACACAAAGCATTTAAATTGTGTTTATATTATTGCAGTATTACAAACCCTACCTTCTACCAAGGAAGTCAAGAGTGTGACATTTGCTGCTTTTCTTCTTCCTGCAGGCAAATTCAGTCCCAGTCTGTCTAATTTTTCTCTCAAGCAGCGTCCTCCATTCTTAGATTTTGCTCTGTCAGAAGAGAAATGTAGGAGAGAGAAATTTGTGTTTATTATTCTCTTTATCTAGAAATGGTGTACACCTTATTGGCAAATGTAATGCCAGCTCTGATGACATCAATGGATAGTCTTTCAGAGTTATATTCTTAACTACCTACTCACACTGTGTGAGTTTTTCAGGTTGGTCCTTTGACAGACATTAAAATGTCAAAGGTGTATCAGATCTTCACACAGCTTTCTACTTAGAGACCCATGGCCCTGGTTTGGGTGCTGAGCCTGGGATTGCAATGACTGAATGTAAATATTGTCAGTGTAGTCACTTATATCTGACCTAGCCACCCCAGACTCCCAAGACAATCAAAAGAGAAACAAATACTTCTAGGCTGGTAATAAAAAGAAGTCTAGAATAAGGGACCTTTACCAATTTCTTCTACACGACTATAAAAGGAATCCAGAGAGCTACTAAAATGCAGATGTCTATGTGGAACCCAGCTCCAGCTATGCCTATATGATCCATGTAGAAATCTGGGTAAAAAGAAATGTGGTATATGAATCCCAGCACTTTCTAATAATATAGATAAGCCAATTAAAAATGTTAATGGCAAAATCTCAGCCATCTTTGGTTATCTATGCCCCTATCCCAGATGCCTACATCACTTTGTTCTCACAAAATGGTTCCTGGTGCATCCCACAACTGCTTTTCTGCTGTACTTCAGTGTTTGAAGCTTTCCAAGCATATCCACTTATGCAGCAGACTTAGGTTCAATTTCTTGTTCAGCCTGAGGGAATTTGAACCTGTGTCTTTTCAATGAATGCAGCAACCAGCTGGAGGTGCATAACTAATGTTAAAATGCTTAAACATTTAATAGAGCAGTGACTGTAACCCAGATCTCTCCCATCCCAAATGAATGGCCCAATCATTAGATAATAAAGTCATCACCACTTTTATGCCTTCGCTTTTGCCCAACAAATATTTAATTATTCTCAAATGAAACTGAGGGTCCTCCAGCCTAGAATAACCCATCACTGATTACTAAAAGTGTCTGCCTAGATATTTTGAGATGCTGCTTCAAGTTCCTTCAGGCAGAGGAAAGAATACCCCAATTTTTATAGTCACTTTTACCCACTGAGAAATACAATGTTGACTATATAATATGCCAGAAAGTCTACTGAGAACAGCAAGCTGGGGAAATATCTTGATGGTGATTACTAATGGAATGCAAAACTAACCCTGCCAGGTCTTGGGCAAATCATGAAGCAGATTTGTTTTCACTACATCTGTGCTTGTCAACTATGCAGTGTCTGAGTCTGTTCTCTAGACCTGAGACCGACTGGTATAGCCTGACCACATCTATATATTTACACTCTCTGCACTGTAAAACAGAATTGCTTTATCTAAACTGCCAGCTGGGAGCAGCCCCTGGATAAATCATCAACCAGGCCCCAGGATGATTTGGCAGAATGATATTTGGTCTGGATCAAAAACATATGGGGATCATTCAAGCATTTTAACAGAAGAGAGAATTGAGTACCCATGTTCACACTCATGCCCTTGCATTCTTAACACCTTTTAGTGGTATTGATTAAGTTTGGTATGAGTATTTAAAACAAACATTTCTGTAACTGCTAGTTGAAAGCATCTCCAGGGTGAAGCAGTAGCAGAGGAAAATTTTTGTGGATGTAGATTTTGGAACTCAATGACTATTGAGGCAGTTCAATGGGGTATATGCCCCCTGGAACAATTTTTCAATCTAGTCTTTACTCTGCAATATGGCTTGAGACAGCTCTTGGACTGCTACATATCTTAGAATATAGCAGGTTGGATAAAATGACTTTCAGTGTAAGTACAGGGATCAGTGTGGCCTTCAGTGACAGCAGTGAAATAGCCTATGACTTTCCAGCTAGTTTTGATCAAAGGGCATTCAAGTAGCTTATGCCATCTAAGTTGACGCCTCAGGGACATTGCGACTCACATATGCCTGGCTGAATTACGGTTGCCTCCTTGTTTTCCACTTGTAATGTGAGGCAGAGTCTGCCACTTTCCTCCTTTACTACACTCTGCAAGCATCTACTCTGGTCAGTGAAGGGTCAGAGACAAAATCATACCTAATTACTAGCTTCTCCTCCAGCATCTCACAATGAAAAAATTAAACCATCATATTCTGCCAACTCTATCTTTTTTGTTCTCAGGAGGCATGAGAGGGTGAATGGAAGAAAAGAGCATCCCTACCCCCCCCCCCCGTTTTTTTTTTTTTTTTTTTTTAAAGTGAGGGATGTTCTAAACCTGGTAAAACAATTTAATTTGAAAATCTTTCTCCAAAAAGGTCAATTTATAGTGCTAATGACTCTTTTTTTTTTTTTTTCCCCACACACAGATATTTATTTATTTATTTTTCATTTCAAAACAAAACAAACACCTTTTCATCTATGATGGGTAACTGAAATGATGGGGTAAAATAAAATGAAAACATAAACTTTCCATAAAGAATATCAATACAATCTTAATTTTTCTTATTATTCATTAAAATTTTCCCTAGAAATTGTCTTCATTCCTAATTCATCTAATTCTGCTTTCCCAGGCAGTGATCACCTACCCAAGTGGGGAAAGAGAACAAAATCTTTTTGAGAAAAATGAAATCACAGAAATGACAGAACAGTCTAGTAGTTATTATTCTTGCCTTTAACTTACCTTCTTAAAATACCTCCTAAGAGGGAAGCATTGAGGCATTCGGGTGGTGAAAGGCGCCTCTTCACTTCTGCAATGGTCACTTTATACTTTGAAGTGGAACTGAGTAGAGATAAGCGACCAGGTACAGAACAGAACAAGTCGGTGGGGTTAACAACGCATGTTCCACCTGCAAAAAAAAACAGAACTGTTAGAGTTGGAAAATCTTCATGTTCCATATTTTGACAAACTCAATAATGAAAAAGAATTCTGATTTGTTGTTGTTGTTGTTGTTGTTGTTGTTTTGTTGTTGTTATTTATTTATTTATTTATTAACATTGCATCACTTTGTTGCTTTGGGAAATTTTAACTAATTTATATTTTAATACAGAAAAAGTAGATTATTAGATCTCATAAGTTTGACAGGTAAAATACATTATTATGGCTACCTCATTTGATTTCTTGATCAATAAAAATTGAATAAGGTCACCAAAAGAGTCTTGTATTTGATATAATAATAATATGTGATTGAATGAGATTCAGGTGTCACTCATGATTTAAGAAAATCAGAGTTAAAAATTTAAGACATTGTTTCCAATTATAAGTGGTCAATTAGACTCTCAAAGCAGTGTTTAGAACCACAAAGATGCAGTATCACTATAAGTTTGCAGTGATTTGCAGACAGAACTCTTTTTCTCACCTTTTAACTCTCCTATATTCCTTCCAAAGTTAGGTCAAATCTTCAGCTCATGTTAATGATTGAAATCTATTGAGCTACATCACTTTATCTTAGATTAGTTCTGGAACTGGCTATCTCTTGAAAGTGACAATTACTTGGCCTGGGTCTATAACTGCTGAATGATCACCAAATCTTTCAATTAAGACTATGATCAATAACTCCTCAGGCAAAATGGAGCTTTTAAGTTAGAGCTAATTTCTGAGAAAGCAAGAGAGAAAACTTTATCTGGATCTGATCCAAGAGAACAAAAATCTTAAGGACTAGCATATATTTTATCACCAAGTGCAAAACACTCTTTGACCTGCCTTCTCCAACCTGACTACAATAAAAATTCTGTGGAAGAAATGAATCTTACCACTGCATGCACAATTCTCCCCTGGGGGAAAGATGAGAAAAAAGAATGAGCTGCATATGACAGTGGTATAAAATATCACATCGTTCAATGCACTACTGGAAGGAGTTTAGATGGTTTCTGTAAGGATGATGATATAAAGACCTTCTTACAGCAGAATGAATCTGTGCTCATCATTCATGTTTAAAATAAATATACTGGTTTTAAAAATACCACTACCACTTCATCTTTCCTATGAACACTAAACTCTGCACTGCAAGAACTCACTTTATTCTGGTTAAAAAAAATAGTTTGTAGTCTGAATAGAATAGAATAGAATAGAATAGAATAGAATAGAATAGAATAGAATAGAATAGAATAGAATA
>NC_048895.1:114089780-114097418 GCF_011077185.1 Oxyura jamaicensis | reverse complement strand
TAGAATAGAATAGAATAGAATAGAATAGAATAGAATAGAATAGAATAATAGCTCATTTACTCCTTCTTCCACAAGTAATTCCTATTAAAAATAAGCTGACTATATACGTTCCAGCTTTAGCAGAGATGGAGGAGTATAACTCAAGGATTAAACTTCATTAAAAGCAGATTATTGTTTCCTTACATAAGGCAAACAAAATTCCTATCCAAATATTTCATTTCTTGAAGGTATATTTAAACATTTGTGCTGACAGCAAAACCAGAAAAGAACATTCCTTAGTATAAATCCCAGATGGGTGAGATCCTGACTCCGTACAGCAGGTTATTTTATGACTTGCCCAATTATACCACAGGATAGATATTTGTGTCCACTTCTCAGACAGAATATAGAGACAAACTGTGCATCAACAAAAATATATATGCATCAAGGGCACTTATGCACATTTTTGCACAGCTGAGAGTTACAATTTATGAGATCAGATGCTCAAATACAGAAATCTGGTGCCACATGCCTGATAGATTTTTTTTTTCCTTGACTGAGACAGGGCTGCACAGAAACCTAAAAAAAAAATTTCAGCCAACATTTTCAAACTTCTGGTCTGTCAGGTACATTTTTGAAAAGTGTTAACACTGAGTAGATTTGTTTGTTTGCCTTTTCTCACTGCACTGTTACACAAATATATATATACACATTTACATATATACGTGTCAAGAAAACAGTAGCAATGGGTACATATTTATTTACTTCAATAAGTCTGTAAATTTTATAATGAGTGAGACTGTACTGTAATCAGTGTGATATTAACGTTATCTTCTTGCCAGGTTAAGCCAGTATGTGCACCATTTTATGCCAGATAAATAATTGTTCCTTTAATCCAAATACATGCTACCCTGCAGCTGTTCCTACTCTAACTAGAATTTACTGGAACACATCTCTTTACTATTTATTAGAAGATTGTTTACAGCCTAACGTGGTTAAAAGTATTTTGGCTATGTAACATGGTTTGAAACAAAGCAATTCCAGGTAAGTGAGTTATTGGTTAGAAGTGATAAAAACAACGTCTAAGCAATTTGCTCTCCAGAAACAGGGAGCGCAAGTTGTAAATTACAAGGAGGTAAAATCTGTTGCATATAATTATTTCAGTATATTAATTATTCATTGACTCAACAGAGAGCAGTGTTGTGCTTTACAGACAAAGCTATGTCTTTGTCACAGACTGTGTGCAGTTTTGAAGGCAAGGCCCTCCTCATACAAACACCACCATGAAGAGGAGATGGATGAAGTCATGGCCTTTACACCAGGTTGTTAACAGGAAAAGGAGTGACTGTAAACAAAGAGAAGGATGCTGGAAAGGGAAAGGAAAGAAAAAGTGCAACCAAACTCAAAGATGAAGGGTTGTTTCTTTCAAACACATGCACTAATGTATTCTTTCCCCCATATTCTGATCTTGTGTTAGAATGGAGGAATGATTTTCTAAAGTGCAGCTCAATGAGGAGAGGTCAAGGTCTGGTTTATGTTGCACTGAATAAAAGTGGCAACAATGAGCTGTCACCCAATGCTGCTGTGGGTGCTGTTGGAAAAATCAATCCTTGTTCAACCATTGAGTTGGTCTTGTGATAACATGTTTGAGAACTGGGGCACTAACAGTCACAGCTGAAGAAGCAGAAGAAAATGCCCTCGAAATGAAAATAGAAATAATACCTTTGATAAGTCTAGCAGTTCAGCCTGGAGATCTCTATTCCTCTTGGCAGATTTTACTTTCTCTAGAAATCTTTATAAACTATCTTTTGGTGCTAGGATATATAAGAAGTTGTCAGCACATCAGAAGAACATCCCAACACATAACCATGACAAAGAAATATGCCCGCCAGTGTACACAAAGAATGGAAGGCTGTGGCCATTACTTTCTGATGCTACCCACACAAATGGTCCTACTGCAAGGCTAGGAAAAATAATATTAGAGTGTGGAGAAGGTGAGATAACCAGTAGGATCATTCAGGAGATGACCTCGGCAATTTCCTGCTATGGGTATCATGTGCAATAAGCATTTGAATGTTAAAATAATTATTTTTAGGACAACTGTTTATCCTCACAGTGAAGTGGTTATATGGTCTGGTCACATATAATCTGTTGCCATGAGATACTGCATTACAGATGACTGTAAATTGTGGTAGTTGTGCTGTTACATCCACAGAGTTTTAAAGGCATAAGTAAAACAAGATTTAGATGAAGGTATTACAACTGATAGATTTGGGGAACAAAAAGAGAGAAGGAAAGCTTTCAGGCACAAAAAACCTTCTTCAGGGTTTGTCTTTTATCCAACTCTATTCAATTACTTTTTCTTTCTTCTAGACAGAATTTTACCTTCTGATCTGTCACCTTCATGTTGATTTCAAGAAATATAATTGTTCGAAAAGAAAAGGATACAAGAGGAAGAGATATGCTTTATGCAGCAAATCACATCTGGAGAAAGACCCAGGGCTTGATTCTGCCATATTCTAAGTCACCTCAGCTACAATAAATTTAACTTAATTTTAAGTGTTCTAAGGGAGAGGAAGAAGGAGAACTATACTAATTCTATCTAGCTTTCTTCTGGGACCCAGTCCTTTTCTTTGTAGCTGTCTGGTTCATACTTAGTGCAACTCTGTGTGAAATGCATTTTTGCTTTGTTTCCCATGCCTAGAATGAACAAAAGTTAGGCTAAGTGATACTGAAGAAGGTAGTCACAACAAACATTGAGAGAGTATTTCCCTTCCTTATTCCTGTCTCTCCATCAAATAGAGTAAGTCAGTGCAAAATGCCAAGACACGCTGATGACAAGTTCTGTAGATGTCAGCAGCAAGAACAACAGAGACATGCTCTAACCCAAGAGCAACATACTCCAGTCTTGTCAACACAATGAAAATCCCAATAACTCATGATGCAAAAAGAGCTTGGTCTGCTTTTATTGTAGGGTTCCCTTTATATAGATAAACAGGACAGTAGGTTTTCTAGAGTGAAATGATTTATTCTGATTAAGTTGTGCACTTGAACATCTGTTGAAATATGTCTCCCAAATATTGTCAGAGTTAAGTATTTGTGCATTTTCTCATTGTAAAGCCATATTTTCATGTTTCATGCTTTTCATGATAAGTAACACTATTGCTTTATTATAAACCAAATATCTGTTAATGTTACTAAATATTTTTTTCACTTTCAATACAAACATTTTTAAATACATCTGTATTTTAATAGATACAAACATTCTACAATTTCATTTCTTATTTATCATAACAGCTGTAATACAACAGGTACTTTATATTAATTCAAGAGCAGGTAATCCCTTTTCTAAAATACTCACCTATAAATATCATATAGTTATGGGAAGAAGCATAATTATTTATCAGAGCCAACAGTGCAGAAGTAATGTTTGTTTTGTTTTGTTTTGTTTTGTATTCCAGGATATACGTTTGTATGTGTGCTTGTGTATGTTATTAAGCACAAGCAATGCGTGAGTGCCTACTGATTAATCTTATATAAAATATTAATAATGTACTTAGTTTTTTATTAGTCTATTATTTATATCTACAGGTGCTGTTCGTGGGAATCTTATACTATATTTTCTGCTCAGTTATGAAATTCTAACAAAAGTACAATAAGTTGCAAAATGAAGACGTAAACCTTTTTTTTTTTTTTTTTTTTTTTTTTTTTTTTTTTTTACCTAGCTAGTACAAACATAAGCTAGCCGTTAATTGTATAGGGTTTATCAGCATCCAATGGTCAGTTCCCAAAGGTCTGTAAGCAATTTAAAATGTTCTCCAAATTATCCTCAAATGATCCAGTCATTAATCTCGGGAGCTAAATATTCACAATTCTAAAACACATCTACATTTGTCAGGAAAAAAATAGTAGGTACTGCATGCTTTCCCCGGTTACTCTTTTTGATTTACTAATGTGTACAAACTTTGCATCATGTACCTAGTCAAGTAAACCAGCTCTTCCTATATATACGAACAATTCTGAGATAATATCCTTTACTACAGCTTTTCTGCTAAGGAAACACAGACATGTCTGCATGCATAAAGCAATTTAATATACACATATATACTATATGTAAACTAGAAGAGTCAGAAAGATAGAGGGGATGGTCAGCAGTTTTTAAGAACCATCTTTTACCTACATACATCTTTTAAATTTGTTAAGAGCATTAAGAATTCTAAGTTTAGAAAACGTTAAAAAAATACCTTGGGAGAAGCAAAGACAAGAACAAAGTAGTATAAATAAGAGAGATTGGTCCAGGAAGTTAACTTTAAAGATTGTATTAAGATGCAAAAGGATCTAAAATTTCAGTCACCCAGGAGTTCAGCAAAAGTAACGGCACTGATGCGGGAGCACTTTCGCAGCTCCTGGTGTGAAAGATAGAACCCAAACCCTCATTAGAGCCAGAAGAAAATAAATCTCTTTCATTCCTCTTTCTTATACACAAACCAGAAGACCTTATGAGCACTTTGGGAATACAGCTGTGAGTTGCTGTCAGGGATGTGTGAGCCTGCATTATGTCCTGCGTGGTTGCAGGAGAAGGTTTGGGGTTGTGTGCGTTATAGGGTGTGTGCATGAGTGACGGGTAATGCTTTGGGGCTCTGCCCGTGGTGGTTCACGAGTGAGCACTGTGTGGGGCAGAGAAAGCGATGTTGGAGGGGAGAACCGTGCTCTCCACGGTGGTGTGCGTGGTGTGTGTCCACGCGGGTCGTGCTTTTCTACACCTTGTGCCCTGCGTGTGCGTCTGAATTTGAAAGGTGCCGGGGAATGCAACGTGTGTTGTGCGCTCTGTGTGTGTATGTTAAGGGGAGCCAAGCCGGGATTGTGCAAATCACGGCAGCCCAAACTCGGAACGGAGCAAAATAAGACAGAAGACACTTAATGCACAACCTCTACTCCAGAAGGATTGAGTGGAGCGGTACCAACCCCGCAGTGAATGGGATCCGCACTATCGCTAGTCCGCGCGCAGCCGGAACAGATCCTTTCGGAGTTCAAAAGAAAAGAAAACAAACAAAAACACCCCCAAAATCAACCTCACATCTCTTCCCCAAACAGGTCGCAAAGGTCTTGCTCCCACCAGGACCCTTTTAAAGGGAGCTGGCTCGATCCCTTCCCGGACAACCAAGCGCTCTGGCTTCGGGCACTGAGATCAGCCCCCTCCGTCCCCTTCCCCTACCCGAAACTCCCGGAGAGCTAAAACTCGCCGCCCGATTTGGGGAGGAGGTGATTTTAGTCGGCTGGAGATTATCTCAGCTGGAGCCGCGAGAGCCATTAATTAAGCCAGCTATTTAGGATTTTAATGCGATTTAAATTGGCCCTTGGAATAGAAAAGAAAAGAGGAGAAAAAGACAACAGTGCTAATGACAGTGCATTAGGGTCTGAACACAAAGATGGGCTATTACAGGAGTCCCGAGGCTCTTGTAAGGTTCAGAAGAGCCGGGAAAAGGGAAGGAAGAGGACAACAAAGGGAAGACAAGGAGAGGATCTGCCCTGCCCTCCGTGGGCTGCTTGGGCGCCGGGACCCCATACGCCGCACCCAGCCCTTCATCACTGCCCTGGGTTGCCAAGACCCCCTGCTTGGGGAGCCGGACACAGCAGTACTATGGAGGCAGGAGGTGCTGGGCGGCGGCGAGGAGGTCCTCAGGCACCTTTCTGAGGGAGGAGGCTAGCCTGGTAACTCCAGTTTGCCAACGCAGGGGATGGCAAGGAGATGCGTCCCCTCTGCCCATTCTTGCACCTTGCCTGCCCCGAGCTGCCTGGATGGGACCTCGGGGGCGTCGCGGTGAAGTCCCAGCACCTTCTTCTGTCCCTCTCCTCTGTACCCAAGGGGCGGGGTTTCTCCCTGCCGGGGAGAGTTAGCAAAGCATTCAGCCCCTGCTTTTCACCTCCAACATCTTGCCCGAAGTCTTGCCCTTAATGACTGAGTCATTAGGCGGTAGTTTTGAGTGTCAAAAATGAAAATTAGACATGGGGACAGGATCAAGGCTCAGCGAGTGCCTTTCAAATAAGAAGCGATACCACGACTAAGTACATAAAAGGCAGAGGCGAGAAAGGGAAGCGTCCTTCCCCGGATTTCATTGGCAATTTATGGTGACTGATGCTCTAGCTTTTAAGAAGAGGGTGTGTTTCTTTTTTATTTCTTTATTTCTTCTTCTTCTTTCTCTCTTTATTTTTTCTTCTCCCCCCACCCCCTTTTTATTTAATCAAATAAGATCTGAGGGTTATTTCTAGCTAGGCATTAATGCATTCGGATGTCAGTCACCTCTAAGCGTTTTGACAAACTCAAGATCTCTTAAAACGTGCAGAGTTCAGATCATATTAATTCCCCAAAAATGTTTTGATTCAAAGTAGTTTGTATTTTATGTTGCCAAGGGCAATCGAAAAAGAGCTATTGCCGATAGGTTGGCCCTTCTCTCTTCATGGCCCAGAGGCGATAGCAGTATTTAAGCTTCTGAAATTAGCCTGGGGCAGGAACGATGGATGATCACAAAGCGAAACAAGAGCTTTTTTTTTGGAGTTTGCCATCTCGATTTCATAAAACGATGCAGGCCAAATGTCACCGTGTTGTCTTTTTAATCCAAATATATGGAGGTGAGGACACCAAACCTGCATACACTTCATGTCCGAGGGATGGGGAAGGCACGGGTGTGGAAGGGGGTTTGGAAAGCATTTGAAGATGAAGGCCCCACCAAAAAGAAAAAAAAAAAAAAAAAGGACAGAGAGAAAGAAAAAAAAAAGAGGAAAAAATAAAGAAAGAAAAAAGGGGGAGGGGTAGAGAGAGAAAAAGAAAGGGAAAGTGAGAGAGAAATCAAGCAGGAATCAGATTCTTCTGCTTTTAAAATGGCAACCTAAAGAGGAATTAAAAGGGCATGGGTATGTAATAAAAGCCTGAGACGATTAATAGGAAAGTATAAGAGGGGAGGGATTTTTTTAATGATTAAAAAACACAGACGACTCCTGTAAATAGAAGCTTCATTTCTTCAAGTGATTTCTTTTGAAACGAGCGATCTGAATATTCAACTTTAAGGCAAAGCTCCACTCTGTATGTACAACATTAATATGATCTCTGCAGAATTTGGTACTCAGAAATATTAACATATCAAAGCCACTGCCTGAGGCTAGAGAAGCTATCGATACACGAGCAGTAGGAAAAGTAAAGATTATTGGTTCTGATGGTTAGAGCAGGGAAGCTCCGGGCTAAATCCAGCACACCATTAACTGAAAGTGATAGCATGGGGATCTCTGCCCTGGAATCGGTGGCAAATATTTTCTCTAGCTAGTAATTAGCTTGCCAGTACCTAAGCCTTGCAAAAATCTTTTACTTTCCGAGCCTCATTAGAAGCAAACACAAAATCACTGCACTAAACAATCTAGAAGGCAGCTGATATGTGTAATGGCAGCTAGAGATGGGAGCAGGGAACAGACATGTTTGTGATGTTTGTCATTCCTATCAGTATTAATACCAGGTCTGCAAAGCATGGCACTTCTTAAAGATCTTTTTTTTTTTTTTTTTTTTTTTTTTTGAGAACTATTGAATAGTGCATTCCTATGGGAAAGTATATGGGAAGTTTCCTTCTTTCTTTCTTTCTTTCTTTCTTTCTTTCTTTCTTTCTTTCTTTC